>NW_020954557.1:38596720-38630541 GCF_900497805.2 Vombatus ursinus | reverse complement strand
ATGAGGAAACTTATTCCCAGAGAAGTGAAGTGATTTGCCCAAGGCCACGTCCCTCTTCCAGACCAGAGTGTCTCAGTCTCCATCTCTCACACACTGGGCTTCTTAGGACCCCAGGCAACTCCTAAGGACTACAAATGGTAGAAAAGTTGCCAATGTGAATTGATAGTTTCCTTATCAGGTTAAAAAAAATTAAGGAAGTAGTTTAGTATGTAACAACACTGGATGAAGAAGGATGCGGTAGACTTAGGTCTTATGCCGGCCCTATAAACAACTAGACTTAATCATGTCATAGATCCCTGATGACACTAGACTGTTTAAGTTACTCAAGGCATAGTATGAAAACCTTTGCCCTAATGAATATAAGAAATTAATAATTTTTTGTGCAAAGACACAAATATTTATAGATAATAGCACAAATAGATTAGTGATCTTAAAAATAAATGTATTTTTTTGTTTGAGATCACTAAATTATCTCTTTTAGTTCTAAAATTTTTATAATTATTTTCCCACTTAATCAACATCCTAACGCCTGAATGGAGTACCTACAACACCCACCCCCACCCCCACCCCCACCCCCCCACCCTGGGTACAGGGTTGACAAGAAAAGAATTTTAATGTTTCTTTTTAGGATAATGAAATCCACCTCTGTGAAGTAATCAAATACAAAATCCTTATACTGTGTCACACAAAACCTGTAGTGAAACCCAGGGTTTGTTCAGATTCTCTGTTGTACCAGACTATATATTACATTAAATATTATTGGGAATAGTGGGCCATTGACTGAAGCTTTTAAGTTTCTTGGTAATGACACTTCATAATGGGATAAGATCAAAAGAGAATTAATGTTGCTTTTATGCTGAGGAATCACTCATAGGTGACAAATGTAAGGTACACTGCCCAGTGTACAAATAACAGAACTCTGGTTTCCAATGATCTAATTCCAAATAAGACTCTGGAAGAAAAAAGAGATAAGGAGGCAAAGATTTAAAAAAATTCTATAATCTATCAAGCCTCATTCTTTTATCTCCCACTTTCAGTTCTTGTGACCATTTTTCACTGTTGTCCCAACACCAAGGAGACATCTAATCACGAAAAACAAACTTCCTTCTATCATTTATGCATTTCACTAAAGATTACTAATAAGGTGGGGGCCACCTCCAGTCATCCTGATCTATATCTTGCCACTGGAACCAGATGGCACCAGAGGAGAAAGTAAGGCTTGGTGACTTTGCACAGCCCTCCCTCACTTAAATCCAATTCAGTTGCAAGCCATGGCATCACCTTCCTGATGCCAATGAAGTCCTCTTTGAGAATGAAGGACAAACAACAACTAACAAGGTAAGAGAGGTTAATAATTACTTCCTTGCCCAATTTAAAATGTTAAAACTACCTTTAAGTAACAAGCAGATGACCACTTGTCAGGGCTATCCTGGGAGGAAATTAATACATCAGATATGAGACTACTCTTCATGAAGCAGCAGTGTAGTGATGGGAAGACCACTGTATTTGGTGGAAGAAGCACCTGTGTTCAGAGTGTGTGTCTCTTTTACTCATAGCCTATACAAGTCTGGGGAGTCATTTCCCCTCTCTGGTTCTCAGTTTCCTCATCTGTAAAATAAGGGAACTGAATTAGACCAAAGTGGCGGTCAGGAATGCATGTGACAACCTTTCCTATTCATTAATGCTCATGACAACTTGGAGAAAACAAAATCTCACTTGAGTCTTAATCTATTAATTTCAAATAGTAGATTTTTTTTCACAAATACTAAAAATGAAGTGCTGCAAAAATATGTATATGGATTCAGTTACTCTCACATGTATGCATGTATGCTATTTAATAGTAATGTTTTTAAAAGGCTATACTAAGGAAGTTGAGTCTTTTAAAGAACTTTTTATGGTAAATTCTTTGTAAATAATCTTTTTATAAAGCAAATTATCACCCTTACTCTATTTCATTCCGACTTTCCTAAAATTTCTCAACAGGATAATGTTTCTTTGGAGGTATGGCATATATCTTCTTCGGTAGCTTTCAGGAGTATCTCCAGCACAGTGCAAGGCATATGTGGGCAGGTGATAGATGCTAAATGGTTGATGGACCATTAGGTTTAATTAAATAAAAGTACTTATAAAGTACTAGGCACCATTTCACGTTAGGTCTACAACATTATCATTCAAGTTAAAACTGAAGAGCAAAGAAAACTTCACACACAAAAGCAACAACTGAACAGTATTTACTCAATCACCAAGATGTATATAAATGTCTGGATCAGACATTTCTCTGTGGTCTATTTCTAAAATGAACAAGACCACAATATATAGAAAACAGCATGCAACACAGAGATTCCTGCACAAATGCTCTAAAGATAAATAAGTTTACTTTTAAATTTTACAGTGAAAAATCTCAAAACATGATATTCACTAAAATGAACATTAAATAAAAATTAATCTTTTCATAAAATATGCAAAACCTCACTATTTAATGTAATATTTTTTCTTAAGAGGAAGGCCAAATTAAGCAGGCTGACCTATTTAATAGCTCCTCATGGAACATGAAAAAGAGGACAAAATAATAGAAAAAGGCCTAAATCAGACATCAGGAGACTTAGGTAGGATTCTGACAGATGATGCCACTAACTACATAGTAATAGACGAGCTTCTTAACTTCTCAGAATAAGAAGGTCCAAACAGGTGTGACCTCTTAGGTGCCTTCCCCCTTATGACAGTTTTAACATATTCTTATTAAAAACATTTCTCAGGCACAGAACATTTCACCATTAATTTTATTTAATAATAATGTTGACATACAGCAGTTTCTAGCATATACTGTTCCTTAAGAAATTAACTGTTACAGAAAACTTCAAAATGAAAAGAACACTTTGGGATTACCTATCTAAATCCTTAAGGGAAAAAAGTACACAGTTTGGTTAGATTATGTTTTCTGAGGTTAACTTCCAACTCTAAAACACTAGATTTACAGAAACCTACAGGGTGATGATCTGAAATCCAGTTACTCTAAGAATAATGTCAGCACACACTTTACTGTATAAGTAATACGCAATGCATTGTGTTGTTTCATTTTCTATGTATTATACTTGTATTTAATATATTAAATCTTCTTGTTTCTACCACACAGGTAGGATAAGTAAGGGTTTGGGGAAAAAGGGTGTCTTCCATTTCTGGTCAACTTTTTTTTCCTTTTCTTTTTTTTGGTGAGGCAGTTGGGGTTAAGAGACTTGCCCAGGGTCACACAGCTAGTAAGTGTCAAGTGTCTGGTCTGAGACCGTATTTGAACTCAAGTCCTCCTGACTTCAGGGCCAGTGCTGTATCCACTGAGCCACCTAGCTGCCCCTTTGGTCAACTTTCTAGCCAATATCAGTGTTACCACTGCTAACAGCAATGGTGGCTCAAAAAAATCAGTGTATGGGTCACTTCTGCAAGTCAATAAACAGTTAAGAACTTACTATATGCAAGACAATGTACTAAGCGCTGGGGATGCAAGGACAAGTAAAAGAAATGAGGCTTGGAGGAGACAACATACAAACTACTATGTACAAATAAGAAATATACAGGATAAATTGGAGATAATCAACAAAGGGAAAGAATTACTATTAAAGAGGGGTTGGGAAAGGCTTCTCATAGAAGGTGGGATTTTAGCCAGGACCTGAAGGAAGCCAAAGAAACCAAGAGGCAGTATGAGAATGGAGATAATTTCAGGTACTGGGGACAGCCAGTGAAGATGCACAAAGTCAGGAGATGAAATGTCTTGTGTGAGATACAATCCAAGACCTAGTCATTTAACTACTAAAGTCACCCTAAAAGGCTACTCTGGCACATGGTACAGGTACCACAAAAGGCACTTTTAACTAACTTTTCAAGACAGAGTCAGCTGAACCACTAAAGACAAGGGAAAGAGACCCTGGATTACTGCCCCATTGGGGGACAAAGGAAGAATGGAGACCCTGGGATACCAAGAAGGCTGTTACCAGAACTGAAATTTGGGAAATGATTACCTGTCATCTGATAGACCTCCTTTTTAAAAAAATTAATTATTCTTGCTAATTCAGTTTGTACCTACCTCTGTTCACACCCTCTAAATTTCAGTGTCCAGAAGCAAAACCCTGTTTCTCTATCCTAATTATATCTCTTCTCTAAACTTTATAAAGACTTCCTTTCAGCTGGATGAATAGCCTAAGGTTGTTCTATGTTTGGCCTTAGAAACAATTAGTTCATGTCCCTTCACTGAGCTACAGAGAAAATCCACTAAAATTACTGTTCAGTAACACATTATCCAAAAAACATTGGTTCATGCAAACGCATACTAATTTTTTTAACTCAGAAAGTTCGCTGAAGAATTTTATCTGTGTATAGTTTAAGTTAAAATTTGGAAGACATTCTGACTCTCTAATTAAAAAATTATAAACATATAAACATTTCCAAAGTCATAGAACAGCCAAAAAAACTACAATGGCACATACAGAACAAAGGTTCTTTACCATTTTTTGTGTGTCATGGACAAACTGCTTTGACTCTCTGGTTAAACCTAAGGACCCTTTCTCAAAGCAATAAAATGTACAGAATAAAATATGTAGGATTACCAAAAAAATTATATTGAAATACAGTTATAAAAACAGTAAAAAGACAAGCTCACAGACCTCACAGATTAAGATTCCTGGAGCAGAAAAACACAATGCTTGAGGAGTTTCAAATTAACAGTTTTTTCGTATATGGAACAAAACAGTTTCTGTTTAGGGTTCACTATCTTTGAGTTTGGAAACAAGACCTGTGCACCTGGGTGAAAATTTGGAAAAAATGTTAGAGAATGCACAGGCCCTTAGAAATCATCTAGTTCAACTACTTCAGCTCAGAGTAAGAAGAATGAAGACCAGACAGTTTGAGTGTCTAGTTCAATATCATGAAGGTAAGAAATGATGGAATTAGGCTCTAAAACACACACAACTCGGACTCCCAGTTAAGGACTCTATACGAGATGTTTTCAATCAGTAGGTCACAGAGTTATTACAAGAGATCTGTAAATCTAAATATTAACTAAACACTGACATTTTTATCTTAATTTTGTTTCATCAAAATATGCAGTGTGACTCAATACAATAAGCAAATTTCTGAAGACGGAGTATCTCATATACATATATTACTACTTTCCAAATGTATGTAATTTTTTTTGTGATATATAAAATAAAACCTATGAATCTGAAATTGTATCACATACTTTCACAATCAACAGACAATACTAATGCAACTACTCTTATGGGGGAACCACAAAATCTGATGTTAAAAAAATTCTTATTCTCAAAAAAGTTAGCAATTCCCCACCTAAGCCATACTGCAGTTAGATTTCATTAAGTAACCAATGTCTGGACCCAATAATGCAAAAATTGATGCAGATGATATCAATATTCTGTATAGAAACATAATTTATATTTTCCATCAAAAAGTATTACATGCCTAACAACTCAAGTTGCTTATACTATGCCCTGCACAAAACAGTCATCCCTAAAACCTTGAGATTTTTTCTCTAGTGTTTTGAGGAAATAAAATTTTAAAAAAATTATTACTGACACCAATTACAGTTCTGATGTCAACAAAACAGTATCCAAAAGTCCAAGGGAAGAAAGAGTAGTGGACTGGGAGACAGAATATTCAGGTTCCAGGCCTCAGGCTCTGTCTCTCGGAGGCTCAGCTTAAAATGAAGAGGCCAGGCTAGAGGATCTCTAGTAAAGAGTATCAAATTGTGAATTACAATTTGCACTATATACAGTAGCATAGTTTTTCTAAAGTGAGTAAGCCTTTAATGGGGCTGAATTACATTAAACAGAGAGCTCTTACACTTAGGAAACGACTCCTTGAAGATAAATCAAATATATTAGGAATATCAATACTAAAAAGGCAGAATTTTCAAATAATTCTCTCCCTGAAAAGAGTTCATGTCAGTCTCTACAATCTTGAATCTTAATGAGTACTATAACTAAAAACATGAATTATCTGGCTACTTCTCAGTGTTATTTCTAACAATTTCTCAAATTACAAAGGGTTCACAATCTTATAAAATGATCTAGTTGCAATAAAAGCCACGTGAAAGATAAGGAGAAATACTGGGTTGTTTAAATGACCTTCAAAGAGAAAAACAACTTAAAAGGATGGCACTATCCCAGTGCCTAGCACACAGTAGAGACTTACTAAATGTCTACTGACCGATTAGTTAAAGGAGAAAGCTACCAAAACTAGGTTTACAAACAATTCTCAGTACTAGTTTAGTTTACGGCCTTAAAAAAGAAATTGGTTGGTATTAGAACTAATTTCTCCTTTGATACTGAATAATCCACACTAGCAATAGAGGGATTAAGAATAGGCATTTTAGTAATTTACCAATACATATATACATATATGTATGTGTATATATGTGAAAAATATATATGTTGCATATATGCATGTTTGCATACATACTTTATATTTGTATAATACTTTGCATACACAAAGCACTTTGACTTTATAGTCAATATATATCAAATAAGAATACAACAATTCCCATCTAAAGCTGTACATATCACATTTCACGCATTTCCAACTTCAAACTAAGGTCCTATTTTGTTATGATGGGAAGAGGGAAAAAGGGGGATATTTAATGCCCCTTTTTTCCAATTCATCAGCTACACCAATGTCCAGCCAGCTCACAATAGATAACTAAAAGTGTGAAAATCAAACCGATTCAAAGTTCATATCTCTGTTCTCATTAATTATATCTGAATAAATTAATAGACTCTCAGAATTTCAACCCTAGAAGGGACTATGGAATTAATTTACTCTAAACTTCTCATTTTTGTAATTGAGCTCTCTGATGCATAAGATCTAAGAATGTAAAATTACATGCTCAGCAGAGAAAAGACAGAAAAGTATCTAAGTTCAGAGGTTACAAGAATCAAAAAACCCCGTAAGATTAGAACTTTTTTTCTTGGGAGACTAAGTGGTGTTGCAGAAATGGTACTGGATTAGGAGTCATAAAACCTGTGTTGATTTCATAACTCTGCTACTAACTAGCACTGTGAGTTGGAGCAAGTTACTTCATCTCTAAAATCTCAGTTTCTTCACCTGAAAATGGGGTTAATAACACCTGTCTTGCCTTACTTACTTCACTCAAAGAGTTATTGTGAGAGCCAAAAGAGATATATTATGTAAGAGTATTTTATGCTAAATAGCAGATAATACATAAGATAACATTGAATCTTCCTTTTATCTATACATATGAAATGAATTCACAGGAAGCATCTAACTTCTAGGCTTTTGGTTCCAACAGCTAAATAGAAAAGAGGGTCCAGTAATAACATTTATTTACCAAAATTCATATAAATGGTATCAATAATATGGCACTAATCCTTAAATTTTTCTTTAACATTGCAACATCCCTGAGGACTCTTAAACCTGATTGGGAAAGTTCCTATAAAATGCTGTTTAATGCCTTGAATTCTGTGACTTGGATAAAAGCATTGATGGCATATTCATCAAATTTGCAGATGACACAAAGCTGAGTGAGACAGCTAACACACTAGATGAAAGTCAGTATCCAAAAGGATCATGACAGGTTATGTAGGATTTGGTCTAAATCTAATAAGGTCAAATTCAATAGGGATAAATGTAAAGTTTTGTACTTGGGTAAAAAAAAACAAACTCCAAAACTTCATGATTATAACATGAGGTAGGCATGGCTAGACAACAGTTGTTCTGAAGAAGATGGGAGTGGGGGGTGGGAAGGCGTTTAGTAGACTACAAATTCACTTCAGTGAGTCAGTAGTGTGAAATGTAGCAAACAAAAAAAGTTGTAATAAAAAAAAACCTAATGCAATCTTGGTACAGCTTTCAGGAACAGGCCCACCATACTATGACCTCATTAAAACTCATCTAGTAGCCTCGTGACATAGTTCAGAAGGATATTAATGAATTGTAAAGTTAAAGAGGAGGGAAAATAGGGATGGTGAAGGAACTTGAATTCAGGTCATATGGAAGTGGCTGAAGGAGCCAGGGACAGTTAACGTGGATAAGAGACTAGGGAGAAGAGGGAAGGACATGATACCTATCTTCAAGTATATGAAGGCCTGTAAAGTGTAGGAGGGGGGAAGACTTGTTCTGTTTGGTCCCAAGGGACAGAACCAGGAGAGACAGATCAAAGTCTCAAAGGAGAGGTGATGGTTTTCCTCCCTCCTTGGAGGTCTTCAAGCAGAGGTTATATCAGGTGTGGGGGAACCTGCAGCCTCGAGGTCACATGTGGCCTTCCAGGTGTGTGGGTGCAGCCTTTTGACTAAGTCCAAGTTTTACAGAACAAATCCTTTTACTAAGGGATTTGCTCTATGAAGTTCGGATTCAGTCAAAGGGCTGCACTTGAGGACCTAGAAGGCCACATGTGGCCTCGAGGCCGCAGGTTCCCCACCCATGGGCCAGATGGCCACTTTGTCAGGCATATGGTGAAGATCCCTTTCATGAATGGACTAGCTGGCCACTGAAGGCCCTTCCAGCTCTCGAACTCTATGATACTAAATATGAAGAGAAAGATTACAGGGGAGGGGGACAAAGGTTGAAGACTAACTAACTTTATAGAGAATATAATTTAGTACTACTCTGCAGCTCCATCTCCTTCATTGTACTTGCTTCTGGACCTTCCTCTCTCTCTCTTTTTGTGTTTTGTTTTGTTTTGGCTAGGCAATGGGCTTGAGTGACTTGCCCAGGGTCACACAACTAGTAAGTGTTTTGTGTCTGAGGCTGGATTTGAACTTAGGTCCTCCTGAATCCAGGGCCAGTGTTCTATCCACTGCGCCACCTACCTGCCCCCGAATAATTTAGGTAGATTTGTCTTTTTTTTAGGCAATTGGGGTTAAGTGACTTGCCCAGGGTCACACAGCTAGTAAGTGTTAAGCTTTTGGTCTGAGGCGGCATTTGAACTCAGGTCCTCCTGACTTCACTGCGCCATCTAGCTGCCTGGACCTTCCTCTCTTATCTTCCATACCAATCTCTACCTAGACAAACTGTGGCACACACAAAAAAATGTTCTTTTATAAGATAACCTAAGGAATCTTCCCTTCATTTAAAGCGAACTTAGAATAAGAGCCTCAGAGGTTCACAGAGTAGATGCTTTTGGCCTCTAGGACTTTTTCTCCCTTACTTTTTTTTTTTTTAAGGCAATGGGGTTAAGGGACTTGCCCAGGGTCACACAGCTAGTATGTGTTTGGTCTGAGGCCAGATTTGAACTCAGGTCCTCCTGACTTCAGGGCCAGTGCTGCCCCCCCCCCTTACTTCTAATGGTACTTTTCAATGGATTTTTATGGAATATTTTCACAAGTAAAAGAAACTTCAATCTCACTTCTAGGACACAGATGAACTTCTACTACTAATAGGGAAGGACATCAAACCTGCACACTCAAATTTTTTGTTTTTTTCTTTTAAAGCATTTTAAAGCATTTAAAGAATGAAAGGCCAAAGAAGGTGAACTACCATAGGTCAGTAAGACTCTTCTAGGTTAAGGGCCTTAAGCTATGGAAATTCTAGATCCTCAACTAATACCTGAAAAAAGATACTGGGGAAGTTTTGTATTACAAAACCTAGGAACCATATTCAGTTCCACATGTTTGATCCTACAAGCAATGTTTCTTTCTTGTAAAACCTACAAGAAAGAAAATTTCTTTCATTTTCTCCCCTTCTGGTTCACTACTGCAAACCAAACATCCATGGCAATAAACCCTAGAGAATTTTCCAAGGGAAAAATCCTTTCCTATTTACTATCTTAAGGAAGACAGACCAATAATAAAATAAAAACAAGTAACTGTAAGTCTATACAGCAACTGAGAATAGTTTTTCTCACCTATTAGAGGTTTCAAAACATTCAATTACATAGCAGGTCTATCAGGAGCAGAATGCTTCTTTTAGTGTAAAGTTTCATTACTTCCCACCTTAAGTTATTGTGACACATATAATTTGGCAACATTACTTCATGCCTAGACTATGGCAACTACTTTTTAATTAGTCTTCCTGTCTTCAGACTCTTCTTTCCTTCACATTACCACCTGATAACATTCTAGGTAAGGAATTGAGTCACAGAGGGCCCAGCCAATATGAACTACTGCCATGTCCAAACACTCCTGGAGCTTTCCTGCCATTGTTCACATTGTTCCCTCTATTGAAATGCTGCTAATCTTCACTTACTGAAATCTAATCCATATTTGAAGACCCAGCTGAAATGCCATCTCCTCCAAGATGCCTTTCCTGATCACCAAGCCAACCCTCCTTCCTCTACACTCTTAGACAGCATTAGGCAATACTACTTACACAGCATTTATAACAACTACTACTTGTATTTATGTAACAAAGTTTACCAACACTTTCCTCCCAACAACCCTGTGAGTTACATAGGACAAATAATACCTGCTTTTTAAAGATGAGAAAACTAAAGGTCAGGGATATTAAGTGGTGTGCCCAGGGCCTCACTGCTAATAAGTGTTGGAGACAAGATTCATAGAGTTATCACTGCAAGAGATATTAGACATTACTCAGTTGAATATCATCTTACAGATGAGGAAACTGAAGCTCAGGTCACACATGTAATAAATAGCAGAGTTGAGATTTCAACTCTGGCCTTCTGATATAAAATCTAGTCCTCTTTGCATTGCACCAGGATGCCCTCCCAGTCTCCCTACCTGAAGCAGTTTTCCTACCTCAGATTGAAAATGCCTTTCTACTCAGACACAGAAATGCTATGTATTTATGTATCCCCAAAACTCTGCTCCTAATTTATCCCTAAAACACAACTATCCCTGCCTTTCTCTCCAAATAAAGACAAATTCTGAAGCTATGTGCTTACGTCCTCTTTAGTCCTGTTAGCTGACATTTTAAATGTGTGTGTGTGTGTACACACATAATTTGGGAGTGCAGAGAACTGAGATGGGAGATGGAGTGCCATGTATGAGAGACAGAGAGAAGGCCAGCTTAGATCAGAATGTAGGAAGCTGAATAATTTACAATGAGGCTGCAAATACTGATTATTTTACTAATTAAAAACTAGTGCTACATTTTTGCTACAAACCCTAGTTGATCAAATGGAAGAATTGGTAGGGAGGTTATATAACTTTATTTATGTTTGAATAAAAATATTCATGTTTGAATAGTTTGTATCATTACGCAATATTCATTAATATTCATTAAATATTAATAAAGAATGCTTTGATAAAATCTTTCTCTATTTTGGAAAATAGTTTGTGCAGCACAAGTATTACTTGTTCTTTAGGTATTCATTTGGTGCTTTATAAAATGGTACCTCATTAATGGAATGTTCGTTTTCTTCTTATAAAATTAGCTTATTATCTGAAAGCAGCTAGGTGGCCCAGTGGATAGAGTGCTGGTCTTTGAATTAGGATGAACTGCATTCAAATCCAGCCTCAGACACTTACTAGCTGTGTGACCCTAAGCAACCTCTATAACCTCTGCCTGTCTCAGATTCCTCATCTGTAAAATGGGGACAATAATACCATAAATAAAGTATTATGTGTATATTAATATAGTATATGCATATTTATATGTGCATTATATATCAGATCATTAAAATTTAATATATTTATATTAATATAATAAAGATAACATATGTAAAGGATCTATGCAAAATATATGCAAACCTTAAAGTGCTATATAAATGCTAGCTAGTATTATTATTAACATTATCAATTATTTCTTATTTTGTCAACTGGACTTTTGGGGGTTGGGGTGGAGTAGAGCAGATCCAGACCTGTGGCTACAGTGATATCAGGAATTCCTAGAAAGGAAGCTCCCTTGACCAATGCATGTCAGCCAACTGTTCTGCAACTTCTAGTCTCAGAGTTCAGGGTCCTGGGGCATGGAGAGGTTAAGTGTTTAACCCAGAGTCACAAAGCCAGTATTTTTCTTAAGCAGAACCTGAAGTCAGGCACTTCTGATTTTCTAGCCCTTTATCCAATATGCTTTCTGCCTGGCTATTTTACAAGTATTTATCCATTTATATTACTAGTTTTACTGATATGCAACTATGTACAATTTCTGGTAAGTTTATTTCTTTTGTATTCACTGTGATTTCTCCTAATTTTTGATTTTATTTTTTCCTCCTAAGTACACTTGTCAATTTTATGAGTTGTTTTTTAAAAAATAGTTGTTTATAATAATTCAGGTCATAGTTTGAAAAACCTTAGGAGTCCATCTAGTCCAACCATTTAATTTCCTTCACCTTTCTGTAGCATAGGGAGGCTAGTAAGTCCCTTTCCCAGGGTCATACAGCTAATAAGTATGGGGCTGAGGATGTGAACCTAGGTCTTCCTAACTCCAAATGCAGTGTCATATCCACTACACTATACTGTGCCTTGTTTAGCAATTCAGTTTTTCTTTTATTGTCTTATTTAAATGGACTTATTTAAATAATTTATTTCCTCATACTTGATTTTGGTATATTAATTTGTTAATTTTCTAACTTCCTTAACCTTAAATTCATTTTCTTTTCCATCCATAAGCTTTCAATGATTTAAATTTGCCTCTGCTTTTGCTGAGACCCTAAAATTTTCATATACTGCATTTATAGTTATTTTAAAATGTAATATTTTTCTATAACTTGGATTTTAACCTTACTGAAATTATTTTTTAAATCTCCATTTAGACCTGTATTTTTAAAAAATCCCATTTCCAATGCTGATTACCAATTGTATTGCATCATGATCCACAAACCTATTTTTAAAATTTCTGCATTTCTTGTATTATCTGTAACTTCTTTGAGATCTAGAATAAGATCACTCTGACTGTTCTGCAAAAAAAAAAATCGACCCACTGTTGAAAAAAATTTTCAATTATATTTTCTTGCATGGTCATTCACAGCAGGAATCAATCTACCTTTCATGGTTTCCTCATTCACTGGTCATTTCTTGAAGGAATACAAGTCACTGCTATACCAGATAGAGTCCAAACCCATATAGATCTCCCAAGGGTCTGTCAAATCTCCTTCTTACTTCATTTTTCACCCCAACTCCCAGGCTTCACCTAAAAATCCCTGGTAGAAGTATAAATAAGTCTTTGAGGAAAAAAAAAAAACTCTATCCAAATAGCTAAAGTGTCTTACCAAAAGATATAAGAACAGGGAAATTAAATTAACTTTTAATGACATTTCTAAGTATATAAATGGCAGAGAAGGTGAAGACATGCATTAGTAGAGGGAGCTTTCCTCACCAGAGTTCTCTATACCAGTGAAATCTCAGATGTAGTCCCTATAGCTATCCTTTCAAAATTGCAGATGTGTGATCTGTAGGTGAGAAACACTGGCTGGTAGTCACCATATCAAATCATAGAATCCTTGTGAAAACTATAGCTGTTACTTCTCCCCATATTTCTTCTGACTGATAAGACTTCCTCTGGACACATGTAAAGCTGGAAGTTTCCCAAAGGAAGGTCCTAGAAACTATGCCTTCAATTCAACAAACATTTACTAAGCACCTATCATGCTCTGAGGATATTAAGGAAAAATTAATGTCCCTTCTCTCAAGGAACTTATGCTCTATCTACTGCAGAGAAATAAATATTTGACTAACACTACCTCCCTCAGCTTCCTCTCCCCTTTGATTGAAAGCCTTGAGGGTGGAGTACCAACCCTCCCAATACCTACCTTTATAGGGGGCAGAAACTCATTCACTCCACTCTGCATCTGCTGCTCTGCCTGGTTTCAGCTCCACAGAACAAGATGTCCCCTTGCCAAGTATCCTCTGGTCTCTACCCCCTTTCCCTTTCCTGCCTCCTTTTGTGTGCTGTCTCCCCCTCATTGGGCTGTAAGCTCCTTGAGGGCAGGGGCTGTCTTTTTATTAACTGTATCCCCAGCACTTAGTACAGTGCCTGGCACATAGCAGGCATTTATGTTTATTGGATTGGATAAATATATAATATATGCAAAGTAACTGAGAAGGGAGACTCTGCCTTCCTTTCCTGACCACATTAAATTGAAGATGTTCTCTCCACAGGCTTGCAACAATATCCCTGTGCAACATTAATCTTAATCATGACTGTTTAGCACATCTTATGTCATGAGGAGATCACAGAACCTATCTGCCAAAGGAACTGCTTACTTAAAACCTGATGGTTAGAGTTTCGGAAGGAACATTAGATATGATCCAGTCCAATCCTCTCATTTTACAGATTAAAACAACAACAACAACAACAAAAACAGATCCCGCAAGGTCATCCGAAGTCAGACTACTAGTTTAGTGATAGATCTTCGCTTTCTAAGGACAAGCCCAATTTTCACCTCATGACTTGAGGGAATACTTAGCTCCTAATACTTACAGTTAAAACATTTGCAATTATCCTTTATCAAGAGTCACATGACTATAGTATTCTCTCTAGGGCATACCTCCCCATCTGTAGAATATCTAGTCTAGATATGGCCACAACTCAGGAAACAACTGAATTCTATGTTCTACTGTATATTCTTCTCCAAGCAGGAATCACAGGGACCTAAAACAAAAACCATCAAGATGTGGAAATCTCTCAAATTCTAGAGGATTCTCAACTGTGTTAAGATGCTAATTATAATTAGCCTTTGGCTTTTCTCCTCTACCCAAAATGGATAAGCATGTGTTAGTGTGGAGGGAGGAAGGTACTCCATGGTTATTCAGGTCAACCCTGGACTAAGAATTTGAGAACAAGTTTCCACCTCCATTTCTCCCAGCTATGGGGAGTTCTTTTCTAGCTTTACCTTTCACTGGGATTAAGGAAATCTCCGTACCTCTAGTAATAAAAACTTCAAATTTGGAATTTTTTAGCTCTGAGGGCTCCACATAAAATCCTCCAATAACAAAAACTGGGGATTTTAAAGAGATGTGGGCTACTACTGAACACTATGGCTCAAGAACCAAATATCTGGTCTAGGTGATGCCCACTTGTGAATTATCATTTGATGTCATTTGTGATTCTCCACTACAGAAGTCAATGTACTAAGCATACAGACACCAAAACAAAATAGTACCTACTCTCCAAGAACCTATGTTCTATTAACCAGCATTTACACTTAGGTAAAATACAACTTACATAAAAAATAATGGGAAGGGAGTCACTTAACAACTATGGGAATGAGTAAATGTCTCAGGAACTAGCACTTCAGCTGAGCTTTAAATGGGGGGGAGGGTACAGATTCTAAGAAATGTAAGCGAGGAGAAGTAAATTCTAGGCATTGGGAATAACCTGTGTGAAGGCTCAAGAGATGGCATTTCTCACAGGAGAAACAGCAAGTGGGCCAGTCTGGTGAAGAGCCACTGGAACTTTTTGACCAAGTAAGTGACATATTCTGTATGTGCTTTAGGAATATCTAGATGGCAGCTTTGTGAAAGATGACCTTAAGAGGAGAGAACTTTGAGGCAAGGACACCAGTTAGGAGGATACTGAAATCGTCCAGGCTAGGGGTAATGAAGGAGTGTACCAGGGGAGGGGCCAAAGACACAGATGTTGGAAATATTGTGGAAGTAAAACCAACAAGACTTGGTAACCATGGCTGGGAGCGAAACGAAGAGATGAGAAGAACTCTTAGGTTATAAATCTAGGTGAAGAGAAACACAACGATACCCTTGAAAAAAAGAGGAAAGCCAAAGAGAAAGGTGAGTTCAGGAAATGAATCATTTTGATTATGTTGAGTTTGAGATGTCTAGAGGATATCTAGTTCGAAATGTCCAGACAGTAGTTGGTAATTCTGTCCTGCAACTCAAGAGAAAGACTATGGTTGGATATAAATCTGGGAGCTATTTGTGTAGAGATAAGTTCCATGAACCCATGGAAACTGATGAGGTTACCAAAAGGGTAAATTCTTTATTTAAAAGAGAAGAAAGCCCAGGTCAGAACCTTGAGGGACACCACAGAATTTCCAACAAAGGGGAAGGGCAGAGAGGTAGGAGGAAAACCAAGAGAAATCAGCGTCTAGAAAACCTGGAGAAGAAAAAATAAGAACAGAAGGTGATCAATAGATTCAAATGCTACA
The DNA here is from genome assembly GCF_900497805.2 of Vombatus ursinus. Lineage (NCBI taxonomy): Eukaryota > Metazoa > Chordata > Mammalia > Diprotodontia > Vombatidae > Vombatus > Vombatus ursinus. The sequence continues at coordinate 38,614,520 of NW_020954557.1, read as the reverse complement.
GAGAGGTCGGAAGAGATAAGGATTGTTTGAAAAGCCAGCAGATTTGGCAATTAACAGCTTATCCCCTAGTCCCTTTCAGTGTTCACTTCCAAAGACCATCTAGGTATGCTAAAAATCAACACATCAAAGCAATAGTTAGGAGTTTTAGGATAATCTAGGCAATTTGGTAGAGCATCCCACAGCAGAGGGTTACATAAGGATCCAAGACTAGAAAGACAAACCCTGGAAACAAAGAAGTCAGGCAGGCTCCGTTTCTTTTTTCTCCCAGTTAATTTCTTGAGACAGGAATATTTTAATATTTAATCCTATGTCATTAAAAAAATCCTTATCTCTGTCTTTTAGAACCCAAGTTATAAGACTTCCTCAAAGTTCAACTCAGGTGCTATCTCATCAGATAGGAAGACAGAAGTCTTCCGGGATCCTCCTGTTGTTAGTATTTTACTCTCTTTCCTCAAATTATTTTGCATTTGCTTTTCAATCCATCAATTAAACATTTATTAAGCACCTATGTGCCAACCACTGTGCTAAGTGCTTTTATGTTTATATGTTGTATCTTATTCAGTAGAGTAAGAGCAGAGGTAGTTTTTAATTTTTGTCACTATATCCCCAGTGCCTTGTGCATAGCAGGCAATTAATAAATTTCAGTTAAACTTAATGAAATTGAACTGGATATCCAACATAGAGGTAAAGATGAGTTAATCACAACAGTCTTGTCATTTCTTTCCTCACATAATTCTCTGAATTTTTATTCATTCATTTTTTTTTTTTTTTAACAAAAACATGAATTCAAGTATGTTCCTATTAGGAAGGAAAGGAATCCTATATGAAAGATATAATTAAAATTCCAAATTCCCCAAATGTCATTCTATTTTAGATTCCTTAATCTTTTAAAACACATACCTTACTCAGTAGCAGTACATTTATTTTCCAGCCAAAGAGTGATTTAAAAAAAAACAAACACTCAGAGGGCAGCTAGGTGGCACAGTGGATAGAGTTCTGGCCTTGGAGGCAGGAGGACCTGAGTTCAAATTTGGCCTCAGACACTGGACACTTACTAGCTGTGTGACACTGGGCAAGTCACTTAACCCCGATTGCCTCACCACCACCCCACCAAAAAAAACCCCCCAAAACAACTACTCAGTATTAGGAAAAATGGCTAAAAGCCAACATCAAATTACTAAAGGCTGATAGGAAAAAATAATTTGAAAGTTACTTCTATTGAACACTCAATAAACGTGCATATATCCAAAAGAAAGAGGCAATACCAGATCTGCAGTTAGGGCACAACAACTGTATATACCATTTTGGTTATACAGTACAAGCTCTGTACCAACATAGGGTGGGGAGCCTGTAAGAAATGGGAGGTACAGGGAACATAGCTACTCCCTAATCTATTAGCAGTGCTGCAGTGATTTACTATTGTGTAAACTAATCTTAAAAAAGATAGGCCTAATCCCACACCTCAGAAGTCTACACAGTGGGGAAGTTCTACAAAATCAGTAAACAATTACAAAATTCAGGCCCTGTCACTAGTTCCCTCACATATATGTACAGAAACCCATTACCATAAGCACAAAATATTACTTCAGTTGTCAAGCAGGTCTTTACAAGTCAGTCACAGAAACCAAGGCCCAGAAAGGTTGGATGATTTGCCCAAGGTCACACAACTAGTCAAGGGCAGAGCTGCAATTAGAATCAGATTTCTTGATGCCTGTGCTCTTTCTACTGGACTCCCAACACTGCCTCTCAGAGAGAAATAAACTGTAAGTCATTATGTAATACTCATCCATAATCCTGATTCCTAAGCATTCTGTACTAAATGAATTTTTCTGAGTTAGCCCTAATTCAACCTTTACGTTACTATTGTGGTCAAGTCCACATTCCAAATGAACAGAAAAATTTCCTAATGCAAACAAAGAAAAGGCCTTTGATGACACAGATGTTGCTCAAGCTTCTAGAAGGGGCTCCATCAACTATTATTTATTGAATTTCAGAAATGTCACCTTGAAACAGTATAAAAAAGTCCATTTCAGTCAACTGTCCACAGATAAACAGATCACCTAAAATGACAGAATGAAGGCCACCTAACCAAAAGGCTTAGATCCATCTTCACAAATACTCATTATACAAGTAGGCACTGCAGGGGATACAAAGAATGAGAATGACTCAAGAAGTTTACAGTCTAGCTGGTGAGATAAAGAATAAATAAAGAAACAAGGAAATAAATAAATAGGGCATAAATACACAAAAATGGTCAAACAATAGGACATAGCTAACTGTCAAATGAGTAGTAAAAAACCATGAATGAAGATACAACTATCAATCAGACAGGGCAAATATTTCTCCATCTAGCTGAATGACTTCCCTTCTTATCTGGCCTGAAAAAAAAGGACGTTAAACATCAGTGTATTACTGATATCACAGTCCAAAAGTCACAGTTTCTAAGCTTGTAAGAAAAAAAAAAGCTAAGGATTTACAGACTTTTAAAAAACCCTTCAGACTATGCTGATATGCTAAATTATAATGGCTTTCAAGAGTCACTTATTAACACTGTCCAATAAAAGATGGACTTGACTCTCCATATTCTATCTTACTTCTAGCCTTAGTGTTGTTGTTTACAGTATCAGAGTTCAAATAAACCCAAACAGAACCACACTCAGCAGTTAGCAGTCCTGCCGTATCTGGAGTAAAAAATGTGTTCTCTGATAGCACACTTTCCATTCTCAGACTTAATTCTAGGATTTAAAGTGTTGATTGTGTCAGTGGCTCTCAAACAGAAAAATTCTCTTAACTCTGGAGTGAGGACGGATTAATTCAATAAGTGTTGTACTAAGCTTTTTGTTTTCCTGCTCTTCATCTTAAGAGAATCATATATATTTTAAAATACAAATTGTATATTTCTAACATTTTCCCAGCTTTAGATAAAAATTTTAAAACATATCACTATCAGTTCAATTACTCAATATCTGATAAAATCCATAAAACTTCCTCAAAATTTCCATAACCTGCTGGACCAAACACAAATTTCTGAAATCTGCTGACGAGACACTTGTGTTTAGTTCAATGAGGTTGACTATACTCTGAAATCCCAACAAATGCATCAATAACTTAGAATATCACAAGTTTTCAAGGAAAAAAAAAGGATAGTTATTTTATTTTGAATATGGTATTTCTAAAGACAATATAAACTTCAACTAGTTAATTAGCCTAAAGACTTCTTAAGGCTTTAGCTTTTCCTTAGCTCAGAAGTACCAAATAGGTAATTGTTTTACTTATGCCAATTAATTTCCCTTTTGACTGATAACTCAAATTTAGTCATCATCACATACACATTAAGGTACAAATATATTTCTTAGAGACTAGATAATAGTAAAAAACAAAAAAAATTAAATTCTTTAGTTTTCCTCAGTTTACCCACTTTTTATTAAAATATGACATTTTCCTCTCAGAGTCAAATTTATTTCTAGTACACAAGCAGCCCTTTTCTCTGCATCAAAGTGTGGATAACGACAGTTAAGAGAGTCCAGAACGAAGAAAAAGAAGGAAAAAAAAAAACCCTGAGATTTTTCCCAAACCTCCTTGTGTTACTTTCAGGCATTAGAAAAATAAATGCCTTCTGCTCTTCAACAATGCCCATAGGGAGGTCTGTCCATAAATTATCTTGAATAAAAATAGATTAATATTAAGGAAACCATATATAATTAGTCTCAAGTTAACTTTTTGTTATTCACAGAGAATGAATGTTCTCATTGTCTAGGAAAATTCAAGTTTATGGGGCATAGCTCAAAAAAGCCTATTTTTGCTATGAAAATACTGAGGGGGGTTGTACATGTCCTCCTACAAGGTGTTTTCAAAATATCTCAAGATGCTTCATACAACTAAAATGTCTAGTTGCTCTCTATATCAAGAGATGGCTGATTTTTCCTCTCACTTTTCTTTTTATACTCGACACTCTCATTACTGTAGTGAAAAAAGTAATTGCATCTCTCATCCGCAGCACAGTGTACAAGAGAATAAATGTAAAGTTTCTATGATAGGTGTGGGAAAATCAAATTGTACTGTTCTCCTTCTAGATCTCCTTCTACTCTCTCTCCTATGTAAAGAGGGTGACAGAATACCTTCCAGTATGATATCACAAAGGGAACAGAGAAAGAAAAGAAATAAGCATTTATATAGGGTCTACTGTGTGCCAAGCATTGTGCTGAACGCTTTTTACAAATGTTATCTCACTTGATCTTAATAAATTTCATGTTTTAAAAAAGAGGCTTCAGAAGGCCAAGAACCTTTTTATTCCTTTGGTGATATTTAGCAAGTATTATAAGAATATCAATATCTTAATTTATTCTACTTTTTTTTTCCAATATTGGCTCTGGAGCCTCATTTCATTTTTCAATTGACTTCAAAGTGATGCTTTAGTGATAAAATTTTACCATTTTGTTTTAAGTCCTTTCACCATGTTTTGTTTTGTTTTCTCAAGCATGAAATTTTAGGGCACATTTGAATGCTATTCTCCAAAATATTTTCCATCTCCAAAAATGCATCTTCAATAGTATTTTGCATATTTTCAAAGAAGCATCTCACAGTCTGTTTTGGCCATAACTGAACCCAACAGTACATTTATCTTTATAATAGTAAGCTAATAGGCCACAAAACCAAAATCATTTTTAGAGAACAGTCCAAGACTGTACAACTTCATAGGGACCTATAATGTCCTGAATCTATACCCAAAAAGCATGGTGAAAAGCAAACTCTTTAGTGTACCAAGATTTGATAACAGCTTTCAAACAAAAAGGTATTCAATACCTAATGGTCAAGATCAAATTAAAAATTTCTTTGAAATAATTTTTTTTAAAACTTCCAACAAAAACGAGGAAAACTTTAATAATCTTTTCACTTTTCTGTCACTTTTAAAATACGCTATGATTTGTAGTGATAAAGGAACTTACTTCCAGATCCTTCCAACTCAGACTACAGAACTTGCTAGCAAAATATCACTATGAAACACAAGTATCCCATCATCTGTCCTTACAAAAAAGGCAGAATGAAAATAAACAGAAAAATTCTGTAACAGGAAGTGGGGGGAGTAGGCGGGAAAAGACTCAAGGTAAAGAAAACTAGATAAGTAGTTTTGAGTAGAATTTTTAATGTTTAAACACAAACCTCATTTTATAAAAAAAAAAATTCGATTCTACACTTGCATCCCTTGCCAGAACAAAAGTTAGCATATTCTGCCTTACAGGTATTAGAATTACAATATGAAAAACTTAATCCAAAGACAAAGCAGCCCTGGGGAAAATAACAATTGCGCAACAGATCCACAGCTCCAACTTGTCCCTGGCCTTCAGCACTGTAAAGACTGGCACGCTATAAAGCAGAAAGGGGCCAATCTAGGGCGGCCGTGACAAACAACAGATAACTTTCACTGAAGCTAGAAAAATGCATTCAGATAAGCTCCACCGAGGCAAGAAAGAAGTATAAATTTTAAAATACTGGAGCTGGGGTGTTGGGATGCCTGCGATTTGAAGAATACATAACATTTCCAACATTCCCAAGTTTTGTAGAAGAGGAGGAAAGGGGGGAAGGGGTGAGAGGCAAGATAAACTGAACTCAGAATTCCCAATTCTCTTTCCGACGATAAGCGGCAAATGGCTCTTCTGAGCTTCATCAGATGCAGAATCCAAGCCGTGCTCTATCTTCTATGGTGGCCCACGCCTGGGTACCACGTCAGTTAGGGACACATTATTGAGCTTTCTGACGGCTTCATGGTCTCTCGGGGCGATCTAGGTCACTCTACAAGCACAAAGCTAACTTGAGTCTTTTAAAAATTCGTTTTTCTCCGTAACCTAGAAATTACTAGCGGGAGGGGTGAGCATGGGGCAAAACAAGCCTTTCCCCTCTCTGGCTCCAAGAAGCAGAAGTGGAGGGCCGGGGGCGGGGGGGAAGGCTGCGGACAGGGATCTCCATGGAGCCTACGCTCTCAAGTTAGGCGGGCGCCCCGCACCAGGGGGGCTCGTCCACTCCTCGAGGACCAGAAGGGTCCGAGTCCTGCTCATACCTCATCCTCCCCCTGGTGACCAAGCACGCTGGTTTCAAGGCCAGGGAGAGCAGCTCAGGAATGGAAGGGTGAAGGGACGAAAGAAGCCAGAAGCCCGAGCAGGCCCCGGAGGCGCCCAGGGAGCTTCTCCTCCCCTGACAACCAGACCCCCACCACCTTCCACCGGGCCGATGGAAGGGATCGGCGACGCCTCCTCACCCCACAACCGCACCCGCGCAGCCGCAGTGCGGCGACCTGAGCAAGGGCTCCCGGAAGAGCCCGCCGGGGCGGGAACAGCTGTTGTCACCCCACACCCCTTCCCCTCCGGAGCTGGGAATCCCCGCCCCCTCCCGCACCTCCTCTTCCTCCTCCCGCAGGAAAGGAGCCCGGGCGCACGGGGGCCGGCGACACACTCGTGACAGGCAGAGCCGGGGGGAGCTGCCAGTCTCCCGCCCCCGGCATCCACTGCTTCCTGGGGGCTTCCCCTCTTCATCCCCCTTGGGCGCCATCCTCAACCCCTCCCCCTCCATTCTCTCCCGAGAATGAGGGAGGCGGGTGTTGAGTTATTTTTCCTTTAGTCCCAGACTCCTCCGCGACCCCGGCCCTACCCGCTGTCCCCTCTCGCCGATGGACTGTCCAGAGAAGAGAGAGGGAAGGACGTTGTTCCTCGTCGCCCCCCCCCCCGCCCCGGCTCCCGCAGGCGTGCCGCCCCCTCCCCCCCCCCCCCCGCCCAGCCCCCGTGTGCGTGACGTCTGTCTCTCCCCCCCCCTTCGCCGGTCCCGGAGGTGCCGGCAGCAGCACCTGTTGCGACGGGGGTAGCTCCAAGTCCATCATGTTGAGCTTCCGACCCCTGCGCTCGGGCTCCCCGACCAGAATCCTTTCTCTCTGCTCCCGAGACACTGTGCGGAGAAGGAAGGCGCAGCGGCAGCGGCGGGGGAGCGTGGAAGCGGCTCCTCGAGTCTCACTGGCACTTCACTCTATTCCACCCAAGGGCCGAGACTCCCCGACACAGCCCCAGCAACGCCCCGCCTTCCGACCGCCCGGGGGCGGGGAAATATATGGCCACGCCCACAAGGCTGGCCAGGCTCCTCCTCCTCCAAGAAAATCCTCGCCCCTGCCCCTGCTGACTTCCTGCGGGATTGGGATGGGGAGCTGGGTTGGGGCTTGCGTGGGCGTCTCTGCGAGGGAGAACTGGGAGGGGGGGTTGGGGGGGAGACGGAAGGGGAATGATGTATTGAGAACTTTTAAGTTCTCCATCCCAGTCGGGGGCAAGGGGCAAGGACGGAGAAGTGTTTCCCCTCTTAAAGCCCAGGCCTGACCATAAGAACCGTAGATTTAGAGTTGGAAAGCACCTTAGAGGTCATCTCCTCCAACTTCGTCATTTTACAGATGAGGAAACTGAGACCCAGGGAAATTTAAGTGATTTGCCTAAAATCACCCATAGTAGTAAGGTGCAGAGGAAAGATTTGAACTCTGGCCTCACGATTCCAAAACCAGGAGTTGAACCTGGCTCCTCCCACTCCAAAGCCAAGGTTTGAATCCGGGTCCCCCGACTGCAAAAACAGGGTTTGAACCCGGGTCTCCCAACTCCAAAGGACCCTAGACCCTCACCTCGTGTGTACGTTTCCTGCATATTCGTATTTTAAGTCAAAACCATTTCTCCATGCGTGTGTTTTAAAACTATGTAGTGTGTATGTGTCCCTTAAAACGAATAAAACCATTTTTGTCCATACCTCCCTACTCCCAACGAGATTGCCTGGTGTTCAAAGCTGGGCCCTTGAAAGCATACTGCACGCTGCCCTCTCACCGACCTGGCAAAGACTGTGGTGCCATAAGGGAGGCTGGCTCCGAGATTGAAGTCTGAGGGCCCTGTTCAATTTTATCTTACCTACTGAACCTACCCCAGGCTCAGGCGCCAGCAAAGGAGAAGGACAAAAGCTGCAGTCTAGCAAGCACACACCTTTTCTTCACTTTCCCACCCTCTGCTCCCAGTGAACTCTGTTAATTCAGTGAAAATGTAATCTGCAGTAGGAAGTTCTGGAACCACTCTGGGACTTTGGAGTTATGCCCCCTCTCTGTTTGCCTATGCCCCAAATTGCCCTCCTATTTACTTTCTCCAGCTCTTTAGCAACATTGCTAGGGGTAGCACTCTAAGGTCGGTTAGAAAAGTCCTCTTGGGATTGAAGCTGACATTGTTCATCTTGGGCTTTGAAAAACTGAAAAGTCCCCCTCCCAGCCCATGTCTCATCGTGCAGCACTGAGCTGTTGTACCACATATAATCCTTAAAAATAAAATGGGCTTCTCAAAAGTGGCAAAAGCCTCAGAGGGTAAAAGGGACTGTGAAACCCTGGTATATGCTATTCCAGAAATATTGGAGATTTTTAAAAGAAAGAATTTTTGTGCACATGAATATCAACAGGTAGTTTTCTAAAACTAGAAGAGTTCCAAAGGCCTTAAGAACTAGATCTTACAGATGAGAAAGCTGAGACCCAGAGAATTTATGTGATCTAACATTCTCTCTGGATCTAAGAACCTTTCTATCTGTTTGATAAGTTCAGCTTTTGATTTCTAGCTTTTATTTTAAAGACTGTTACAAATTAGGTAACATACAGATGAAGAATTCCTTGCTCTATCTGTGACAAACATTTAAGGTGTACTTAAGTGAAAAACAGACTAGATGTAGTAGTTCTCAACCTATGGGATGTTATTACTGTAGAGGGTCTATCTCATTAAATGACTCCAGTATAATAAGTAGGCATAGTTTTTATAGACTGAATAATGTCACATTTGGATTCCTATTTTTCAGATGTATGTATATGTGATTAATAAAATACAAGTTCACTTAAAAAGCATTACTGAATTTATAATAGCGTTTTGTTATGTAATTTCTCAATCATTGGATACTAAATAGTACAGCAATCACCCCTAGGTCCAGGAACCTTTTTTTTTTAATGTTGAAAAGGAATATATCCATACTAAAAAGTGTTGGTAGCCAACAGACTAGATGATAAAAGATTTTATGAACCTATGAGTTTCTGTGCTAGGTACTGTGGTAGATAAAAATAAAAACCTATAGTCTAACAAGGGAGACAAAAAACTCTGTATACAAGTATAAAAAGGCCAGAGAAAGAGGTCAAGGGAAAAGACAAGAGTCAACAGTCTTTTAGATGTCACTAGCCAATCTAGCCATTTCTGCTTTACACAGAACAGAAGAGCTGGTGGGGTAAAACAGTTTGATCTTCACCAAAGTGTTTCTCAATCCTTTCTCTCTTGAGGAGCTAGACCCCTGGAGAAACTTACCTCAGCTTAATCCTACAGAAACCTAAGAACTGAAATGGGTTTTTGACCATATTAGGTGACAACTGAATTGAGAGACCCAGGAAAGCCAGAAGTCAGCAGTAAAGCTCAGAGAATAAAAGAGAATCACTTAAAAGAGTTTGAAGGCAAACTTCCTTTCAGCCTAGGCGCTTGTCCCTTCTGTGGCAGTCTGGGTAAAAAAAAAGAGAGTATCCAGATTGACGATGGACTGAGGATCTGAGCAGAAAACAAAAACAAATAAAAAAACTTCATAGCTATTGGCAAACTTGGTTGACTAAGAAGAATGAGGTGTAGTCCTTCCTGCTGAGGAGAATATGCTAATCCCAACACCTTCAGTAAATGAAGAACTGAATTGAGTCGGTGGCTCTGAAGATAGCACTTAAGCTGAAGACTATGGCTAGAAATAATAATAATAATAACAAATAGCACTTATATAGCACCTACTATGTGCCTGGCACTGTACTAAGCACTTTACAAAAATTATCTCATTTGATATTCATGACAAGACCCTATTTTACAGTGGAGGAAACTGAGACAAACAGATATTAAGTAACTTGCTCAAGTTCATCCATCTAGTAAGCATCTGAGGTTGAATTTGAACTCAGGACTTTCTGACTCCAGGCCCAGTTGGCTCTAAATTATGCACAGAAGGAAGCTGAAATAGTAGTAGGCTGATAGATCAGATTGAAGGAGCTAGGGAATATCCTTTTCAGGAGAGAGGCTAATTATAGTACCCTACCATGGCAGAGGTGACTAAAAGATCTGTTGAAAGAACTGTAACAACAGCATCCCCAGAAGATATTGTACAGAATAGATAGTACACAGCTAGATTAGTAGATAGAGTGCTAGACTTATAGGGGCAGGACAGTCTGAGTTCAAATCCAGCCTGAGACACTAGGTGAATTTAGGGAAGTAATTTAACTTCTACTTCAGTTTACAGTAATAATAATAGCACCTACCTTCCAGGTTGTTGTGAGAATCAAATAAGATAACATATTAAGTGCTTTGCAAACCATAAAGCACTATAGCACTGTATATATATATATATATATATGTATGTGTATATATATATATACATACATATATATGTAGAAAGTAGAGATATGCTACCTGTTATTATTAGATGAATCTGAAAATAATCAGTTGACATTACCTGGATCAGAGAAAAATGCCTTTTGAGGAAGCAAAGGAAAGCAATATCAGTAGGAGATAGCAGCTATCCAGTGTGAGAGTCATGAGTTAACTCTTCATAATTATACTCTGGTCACATTTATTTTCTACCTGTGCATCCCTTCATATAGGTGTTGTGTACACATATGTTCCCTGTGTTTCACAGTGACTCCTTATCGACTCTAAGGTCAAATATAAAATGCTCTATTTACCATTCCAAGCCCTTCATAACCTGCCTCTCCCACCTTTCTAGCCTTTTTACTCTTTATATCATCCCCACCACCTATATTTTATGATTCAATGACACTGACCTCTTTGTTCTTCCTCAAACAAGATTCTCTGTCTCCCAACTCAGGGCATTTTCTTCATCTCTGCCTCCTGGCTCCTCTGGCTTCCTTTAAATCTCAACTACCAAAGTGATCTTCCTAAAGGACAGCTCTCACCATGTCTCCCTCCATCTCCTCCCTTAATAAACTCTCTATTACCTCCAGGATCAAATATAAAATCTCACTGTCATTTAATTAAATTTATTTATACTGTTATTTAATTAAACTACCTTTGTTATTAATTGTTACTGTAACTGACTGGTAAAAAGTCACTGGGGGCTTACAAGCTACTGTTTGGAAAGAATTTTGCGGAGATGTGCTGGTAAAGGTTTAACCATCAATTCTCTGAAAAAAATATACACACAACACACTTTATGTTTAATCTGCATTATTAACATTTTCTTCATCACTTTTAGTCTAGAAAATCAATAAAACACAAGCTCTGATTTGTAGTGTTTGCCAATTTCCAAGTGTAAATGTTCACACTGAAAATTTAACAGCTGGCTTTCACTGCTGATACCAGTTGGCTCCTGAACGGCACTGATTTTGGCCCAATATGCAAGTGACTATAATACAAAGCAGAAAGTGATCATAAGAAAGGAATGACAGGGGCAGCTAGGTAGCATAGTGGATAGAGCACCGGCCATGAAGTTAGGAGGACCTGAGTTCAAATCTGGCCTCAGACCAAACACTTGACACACTTACTAGCTGTGTGACCCTGGACAAGTCACTTAACCCCAATTGCCTAAAAAAAAAAGAGAAAGGAAAGGAATGACAGAGCTGCTACTGGGATGATGCAGAAGGGAAGATAACTTCTGGCAGCAGGGAAGAGGGAGGCTTCATGGAAAGGATGTTATTTGACCCAGGCCTTGGAAAACTGGAAGGATTTCAACAGATTAGATCAAGGTAAGGCTATCTAAGACATTAAAAAAAAAATTGGGTCAAAAAAAGGGCACAGAAATAGGAAAGACGGATCACAGGATTTATAGCTAGACCTTAGAGATGATAAACCCTTTATCTTTATAGACGAAGAAACCAAGGCTAGATATTAAATGACCTTGCTAGGGTCATGACGGGCGAGGTTTGGAAGGTAGGCCTTCTGATTCTTCCATTATGGTGTAAGATAATTAAGGAGTTTTGAGTAATGTAGTTTGACAGCAGCATAGTGCCTGGGCAGGAGAAGAAGGGTAGAAAATGAGGGGGGAGGGGTTGATGAAATGACCTCTCTAAAGCCCCTTCTAGGCCTGAACCTGTGGTTCTCTGAAAGTTGGATTGGGGTGGGGTTTTGGAAGGCTTTGAATCTCAAACTAAAAACTAGGATTGTAATGTAGAATCATGGAAGGTTGTTTTTTGTTTTGTTTCGTGTGTGTGTGTGTGTGTGTGTGTGTGTGTGTGTGTGTGTGTGTGTGTCTGATTGGGTTTCCCAATTTTCCTAAGGCTGGAAGTTCAGCAACCACACACAGGCCCAACACTGATGCTGATAGGCACAAAAGTTTCAACCTGTCCTATTCCCAACCTGGGCCAGTTTGTCTCTCCTTAGGCAGCCTGGTGACCCCCTCCCCCAATTCCCTGTGGTTCACCATCCTGGTACCACTTTTAGCCATACTACAACTTAGAAATCCCCAAACTCAAGTGATTCACCAACCTCAACCTCCTTAGTAGCAAGGACTATGAGCATATGCCACCACTATACCTGGCAATATTATTATTATTTTTAATTAAGGGAGGAGATATGATTAGCTCTCTGAATCAAGATTAAGCTGATAGCATCACACATGATGAAATGGACAGGTGAGAAACTAGAAGAGGAAGTACATTTAAGAAGTTTTTATTAATGAAATGTGAGATAATGGGATCGTTCACAAAGATAGTAGCAGTGAGAATGGAAAAGAGGGGACAGATTCACTGTTAAAATAGGATTTGGCAACTGATTAGATGTGGGGAATGAGTGAGAGGTAAGAGATGGCTCAAAAGTTTGAAGCAACAACCTCAGCTCCTAAATAAACTGCAAAATACTTTTTTTTCTGAATTATGAACTTTAAGACTCCAACAAAGATGTATACTTTATATTTTCATGACATTTTATAATTTTCAAAGCCTATTTACATTATTACCACATACTACAATAGCCCTCTAAGATAGATAGGTAGGGCCCTTTCAGTCAGTTGTCAGTCAATAAGCATTTTTTAAGAGCTCACTCTGGGCCAGGCCTAAGAGCTAGGTACTCAAACAAAGGGGAAAAAACTCAACCCCAAAACAAACCAGCCTCTGTCCTTAAAGACCTTGAATTCTAAAGGTAAAGATAAAATGATGTTAACTAACTCAACACAAGATACAGACAGTAATCTCAGAGGGGAGGGTATTAGCAACTAGGAGGAATTGGGAAAGGCCTTCTGTAGCAAGTGGGATCTGAGCTGAGTCTTAAAACCAAAGAAGTTAAGAGATGAACATGAGGAGGGGAAGCGTCCCAGGCCTGGAGGACAGCCAATGCAAAGACAGGCAGATCAGAGATGGAGTGTCATGTGTCAACAGCAAGAGAGCCTACGTGGCTAGATTATAGAATGATTAGAGGGGAGTAAAGTGTAAGGAGACAGGAAAGGTAGAAAGGGGCCAGATTATGAAGAATTTTATATGCCAAAGAGAGGCCTTAGTGTAATAGGTTAAACCATAGTCATTTATTGAGCATAGGGGTGATATGGTCAGATACAGACTTTAGAAAAGTAATTTTTTTAGGCTCTACTTATACATTCATATTAAACATATTTTCACATTAGTCATGATATAAAGAAGAATTAGAACTAATAGGAAAGTCATTTTTGCAACTGAGTGAAGGATGGATTAGTATGGGGAGAGGTGTATAAACATATACATATACATTCACATACACACACACACACACACACACACACATATATATATGTACCTGCCTTGAGGTTTGTTGTGAGAATCAAATGAGATATATAAGCTTTGTAAACGCTTACTTCCTTATTTCTATATATTTAATCTGTATCTATCTATCTATATAGATGCAAGAGATGTTATGAAGGTAGGGGTGACCCAGTTTGGCAATAGATTGGATATATGGATGAGTGAGAGTGATCAGGAAAGAATGAAACCAAGATTTAACGCCTGCATAATGGGGAGAATGGTAGTACTCCCAGCAGTAACAGGCCGTTAAAAAGAGGGGAAGATTTGAGAGAAAAGATAATGAGTTCTGTGTTGGAGATGTGGAGTTTGAGATGTATGAAAGGTAGCCAGTGATGTGAGACTGGAGCTCAAGAGAGAGAGACTAGGGCTGGATTGATAGATCTGGGAATCATCTTTTTACAGATGCTCTTTAAATTCTTGGGAACCAATGAGATCGTCAAGTGAGAGAAAATGGACAGAAAACAGAAGCAGGTCCAGCGTAGAGCTTTGGGAGACACTTAGGGTAAGTAAGTGTGGTAGAAATGAAGAACCACCAAAGGAAACTGACCAGAAACACAAGACAGATAGGAGGGAAGAAGTTGGGGTGGGAGGGTAAGGAAGGAAATAAGCATTCACATAAGCTTCTTTTTGTTTGGTTGTTTTTTCTGGGGGGAGGCTATCGATGTTAAGTGATTTAGCCAGGATCACACTGCAAGTAAATGTCTGAGGCCACATTTGAACTCAGTTCTTCCTGACTCCAGGGTGGGTGCTCTACCTACTGCACCACCTAGCTGCCACTTTATATAGCTTCTTTACAAATATTTAATCTTCACAAGGACCCTGCAAGGGAGGTACTATTATCATCCCATTATATAGTTGAGGAAACTAAGGGAGATGGAGGTTAAATGACTTGCCCAGGGTCACACACATAATAAATATCCAAGGCTGGATTTGAACTCAGCTCTTTCTGACTCCATCCAGGCCTCTGGTCTTTGTGCCACCTAGGAGAGAAGAAAGTCACAAAAACCTAGAGAGGAGAGAGGCTCCAGGAGGACAATGTATTCAACAGTATCAGATGTTACACAAAGGTAAAGTAGGATAAGGATTGGGAAAAGGTCACTAGATTTGGTAATTAAGATACATGAGATGAAGAAAAATTGAGCAATTTGACCGAGATCTCATAAAGTGCTGGCTTTGGAGCCATTAAGTGACTATTAAATGGCAGAGTTGGACCTCAAACCCAAGTCATTTTTTAGACCAGTGTCTCTCCGTATCTTTCATTAGTATAAGATTAAGTGTGTCTGCCAGTATTATAGCAATTCATGTCTGATTGACTGACTAAGCTTTTTGGTTAATTCAAGTATGCTGACAGTTAACAGAAAAGACTAAAATCAAGGACTCACTTAAGGACCAATAGATTATCCAGAAAAGGCCAGAATGAGTGTAATTTCTTCTCTCTCAAAGGGAAATAGAATTTATGATCATGCTGATTTGGGATTTTGTGTGTGTGTGTGTGTGTGTGTGTGTGTGTGTGTGTTAACCAAGGATTTGAAAACAATAAGCCTATAGATGTTCATGTTTAAAAGCAGCAGCATTCCTTCAAATGAGAGCTTCCAAATACACTGTCCAAATAGTCTTAAATTAAGATAAGTGAAGCTGCAACTTCTTCCAACAGAAGAGATTTGTCAACCTGAAACTCAACTTCTCCTTTCAGTTGATAATAATGACCTAGGAAGCAGAACAGTTTAGCAGACTAGACAGAGCCTGGTTTCAAATCTATCTGTTGACACTCACTCTTTGTGAGATTAGGGATTGGATTGGTGATATCATTGGTTTAGGGAACTACCAATGAAAAACCTTCATATTCATATACAAATCAGTATCTTCTTATCAGCTTAAAGCCATAGAGTGGTGCTAAGGACTGGGAGAAGTTAAGTGACCTGCCCAGGATCATAGAGTACTCTATGTTAGATAGAAGACTTGAACCCAAGTCTTTCTGGCTCCAAGGCCAGCACTTTATGCATTCTACCAAGCTACCTCTCATTAGCTGTATGACTATGAACAAATCACTTAACTTTTCTCTAAGCTTCAGGCAACTCTAAGACTATAAGTTCTAATTAGGTTACTACGAGTGTTGATGGAGAGAGTTCCTATATGGATGAAATAGTGTGTGAATTTATTCATTTTTTATTAGTGAATTTATTTTCACTGCAGTCAGAAGGATGTAAATAAGCACTGAGCTAAGTACTCTCTATTAAGAAATTTAGTTGGCATATACAAAATCATGATTAAATGAATGATGCCATGTGGGGCAGTAGATAGAGTGCATAGAGTGCTGGGCCTGGAGTCAGGAAGATCTGAGTTCAAATGTAGCCTCAGATACTAGCTGTGTGACCCTGGGCAAGTCACTTAACACTGATTGTCTCAGTTTTTTCATCTATGAAATGAGCTGAAGAAGGAAATGGCAGACCACTTCAGTATCTTTGCCAAGAAAACCCCAAATGGGGCCACAAAGAGTGGGACACAATTAAAAAAGACACAACAAAAATTGCTTCAAAGAAAAGGATACTATTGTTTTTTTTTTCTTCAAATTTTACCAGGAAAAAAGTACTTAGTACTGCCCTAAATTATGTGTTGGTCATGGATTTGGAAGTGGTAAGAGTCCTTAGAGGACAGCTGGATAATCCTATCATTTTACAGATGAAGAAACAGGCCTAAAAAGAACAACTTGCCCAAGGTTACACAGGTAGTGAATGAATGAGGTAAGATTCAAATCTCAGGCCTACGATTCCTCATCTAGCACCTTTTTAATTGTACTATCCTGCTAAGGTTCTGTGGGGAATATAAGCAAGTAGATGCATATCCCCTCACCTAAAGCAGCATATAAGCTATTTAATATTTTCTCTTCATTAAATCTTCACTTAAGTACTATTAAACTAACCACTTGAATAAGTAATATATTTTAATAGAAATCTATTATCCTAATCAACTACAGAGTATGTATTTTCAATGTGAGGAGGATAACTATGATAAGAATTTGAAAATATTTCAGAAGTTTAAATAACAAAAGGGAAGAGAAATTATTTGGCATGGAAAACATGCCTCAAACTGAACTGTGGTATTAAGAAAAGGAATGTTGGGCTTTTTAGCAACAGTTGTCCATTTCTGAAACGGAAGTCATCTAACTTTATAGACACTGAAATAAATGTAGATGTACTGGCATGTCCTGAGTCCCTGCTGGGCCTAATAACCTATGTTATCCAATAACCTGGCCAGCATTTATTTGTTGAATAAATAAAAAGCATCATAGAATTCTGCTGACATCATCAAAGATGCACAAGGATAAAAAGAATGTAAGTAAGGCCAGGAGAATAATAGAAACTAAAGACTAGGACAGTTTGGCAGTAGAGCAGCCTGCCACAAAGGGAAAGATGAGAACTCCTGAAACTTCCTATTTCCTATATTAGGAAGTAGTATATTTGGTTATAGTGTAGTTAGAGGGAGTCTAGGTTCAAGTCTGGCAAGTGACACTTACTAGTCCACCAAGGTTAGAGATGGGACCTATGATATCATTGGGTACTACCAGTGAGAAAACTTCATATGGTGATGTTCCTCGGGGTACAATGACTGCCCATCTGGGAGCATCCTAGTATAGGATACTATACTGTAACTATACTATAACCAAATCTACTACTTCCTACTATAGGAAATAGGAAACTTCAGGAGTTCTCATCTTTCCCTTTGTGGCAGGCTGCTCTACTGCCAAGCTGTCCTAGTCTTTAGTCTCTGTTACTCTCCTGGCCTTGCTTACATTCTTTCTATCCTTGTGCATTTTTGATGACGTCAGCAGAATTCTATGATGCTTTTTATTTATTCAACAAATAAATTCAATAAACATTTATTAAGTGTGTACTGCATGTAGAGCCCTGTGCTTGGATAAAACATTTTATTCCTGCCCTCCTTAGGGACTCAAGTAGTCCTTAGAGACTAATTGAGGGTGTGTGTGTGTGTGTGTGTGTGTGTGTGTGTGTGTGTGTGTGTGTG
>NW_020954557.1:38512092-38596710 GCF_900497805.2 Vombatus ursinus | reverse complement strand
TGTGTGTGTGTGTGTGTGTGTGTGTGTGTGTGTGTGTGTGTGTGTGTATGTGTGTGTAACAAACAACTTTTGCTTAACATTACATGACAAATATAATAGATTACATAGTGTCATGTGAGATCAAAGGGGAAAGATCATTACTGACTCAGGGGGTCTGGAAAGGTTTTTGAAAGATAGGTTAAGGGAAATAAGAAAATATGTTTTAATATATGGCTCTCACAAAAGGTGTCCTATTTTAAGTCTTATGGACATGGAGAGGTTCAGTAGTAGTGGCATTTTACTTAATCTAATCCGTGACAAATCTGCCAAAGGCCAAAGCATAGAAAACCATGAGGATTTGGTCAAATGCCTTTCTTCTTACTCTCTCCTGCCTCCCTTGGTGCCCCTACTCTTATTTCTCCTTTCCTACCCTCAAAGTGCCTTCACTTTTTTCAGTTAGATATTCTTCAAAATCCCTTGGAACTACAACCAGAAATTCAAAATCAAGAGCCTTACACTTTGTGAGTATGTATGGCATTGGTCTAATGTATCTGAATCTAAGGCAAGGTTTCTCCTGTCTTTGTTATAGGAGGTTACTTTTATTTAATGGAGGGAAAAAAAATCATGTCCAAAAGAAAACATTTTGTTCACATTTTTATATATTTATTTTTTATATTTCATCAAACTTTAATTAAACACCTAAGGCAAGCATAATACTGCCCTAGGTTTCATCATATTTTTAGAAGCAAATTGGCTTGACTAGGAATAAAGATGAAGTTTTTTCTGGTGTTTTGAAGTGTCGCTGTTAGGACAAAAGGCAGTGTGATACTGTGGAAAGCATAATAATCCTGTGGTCAGAAGAAAGCTAAGTTTGATGTCCTCCTCTGACATTTACTAGCTATGTGACCACGGGCAAATCCCTTAACTTCCCTATCCTGGCTATGAGGTGTTCTATGGTTTTCCTAACAATAGCAACAACAAAATGGAAAACCACAGAGCTCGACAACTGATTCAGTTGGCAAGAGGAAAGGAATAGCTTTAGGTCCCAGGGATCATAAACTTAGGGTTCATCCAGGGGTGTGCTAGTAAATGTTTAACAACTGACTCTTTGGGGGGAAGGGGAGACAAGTACCCACAATACACTTTTAAGTTTAATCAGCGATATTAACATTTTCTCCACCACTTTCTTAAGTCTAGAAAATCAACAAAACAAGAACTCGGTCCCTGATTTGTAGCATTTGCTGATTTCTGAGGTGTAAATGCATATGCTGAAAATTCAACAATTGGTTTTCTCTCTCCCGGTCTGAGCTATCTCCAGTGCAGCCCTGGCTGACATCTTTCTTGGATCCCACTCCACCTTCAGATCTGTGGTGGAGCACAGACTATAAGCAGGTAGGAACATGCCTGAGTGGATCTAACCAGCCAAGATTCCTTCCCCTGTTCATACCCGGGGGTACCTTAGTACCTTGCCTGACTTCTACGGACAGTCCCAGACAGAAGCTGGGATCCCTACTGGCCAGCACCTTACAAAATTTCCTGTTGTGATACTCATGTCCTAGGGCATTCTGAGAGACACGGATCCTTCAAGTTAAGCCAAGCTCTCAACGCAGTAGAAAAATGGGCAAGCCTGACCACCTAGTCATAGCTCAGTTTCTTCATCTGTAAAATGAGGATGATACTAGCCTGTGGAACTCACCTGACAGGGTTGGTGTGAAGTTTTAAAGAGATGATTCCACATAGTAAAGCGCTTTGCAAATCATGAAGTGCGATATAAACATGAGCAATTATTAAAAGGTAAGTCCACTTAATTACACTCTACTGCCCTGGTAAATCAAGACTAATGAAAGACTACTTTTATCTTGTATGTGCTAAGCATCACAGTTAATCATCAATAAAATATTGGTAGGGCTATGAATACTCCTAGAGATTCTGCCCCTGATATGACCTTGGTTATGACAGTTATATAAGATATATGCTGAATGCCTGCCGAGGGAATTTGAACTTAAAGAGTAACCTGCCCGGTGGATAAACTGTATTTCTATAACCAGCGCCTAAAATAATTGGAGTACTTATTTCAAAACACACCCTTTGAGTCCACACCTTATTATTCAAACTACTGGTACAATAAGGTGAATATCTCACTACAGAGCCAGTTGTGACTGGTGCAGGGGCTCACTCCTAACAGAGCAATAGTTAAAGGGAAATAATCAGAAATTTATCTAAGCACACTTTCTTTCCGAACTACTTGTGGTGCTATATTTTCAAACTGAATTTTAATGACAGATTGTGTAAATCTTCTCCTCCCCCCCCCCCGCCCCCATAACCACTACATAGCTTATCGGATCTGGCAAAATCTATTCTGTGAGTTTTTGGTGAAGGGCCATAATTCTTCATTTCCCTTGCTTGTCATTGAGTTTGCCAAGTTGGACCCAGTGGATTGGTAGCTGACAATTAAACACGGAGAAAAATGTGGTCACTTACATTGTCCCTCGATCGTGACTAGAATCAAAACAGAGTCTTGTAGAAAGATTTAAGGAGCCCTCTTTTGCTGAGAGCTTGGCTGGAGAGCCGAGATAGAACCACCAACATGGGCAGGCTCTGCTAACAGACATTAGTTATTAATCAAAGGGCAAAAATGGAAGCCCACACAGCAAGGTGAATGCCAGAAGGCAAATACCGGGGCACATTTTTCTGTGCTGTATCACTTCCAAAAGGCAAGTCCAATTTCAGCCTGGGCCAACAGGGGCATAGGTCTGAGTTTTATTTGCATTTTAACCCATTATTTCTATTTAACTTATGAGTACAATACTTCTCTCAGAATCCTAATTCATTAGAAATTGCCTGTTCTTTACAAATTAGCAAATCGACAAACTATACCTACAAACAGCATATAATTAGCCCCAATTTGGAAATTTGGACTCTGATAGATATAGAGAAATTAAATGACTTGCTCATAGCAGTTACCACATATAGGTGTTACCTGATTCAAGGAAGGGAGGGTAGTCCAGCAGTGAGTGGGGCAGGGCTGGCAGCAGCTATGGCCAATATTCCAAAAGGAAGCAGCAGCTTTTCTCCCTCTGAGACTCCCTGTAGGCATTGTGAAAAAGCAGAGAGAAGCTGGGCCTCTGGCTGTCATTCCTTAAACTGGCCCTTACACTGCGGTTGTCGAGTAGAATCATAGCACAATAGATGCAGAGCTGGAAGGAACCTTAGAAATTATCTAGTCCAATCCCCCTCATTTTACAGATGAGGGATATGGAGATCAAGGAGGTTATGACTTGTCCAAGGTCACAAAAGAAGTTAGTAGTGATTAGACTTTATTCAGACTGTGTCCTTGGGAATTCTTACCCACCACTGCACTATGATTGCCTGTTATTGTTGACGGAAAAGAAAACAAGATTTAGGTGAGGTTTTTTGGGAGCTCTGGTGAATTGGGACACTTCCCCTGCATATCTGTATTTTTGTTTCTTTGTGTGGTATATGTCCCTGGGGAAAGTATTGTGGGTTGAGCTTCCTAGTAAGCTGCCTGAGGTCTTAGGCACTGAGAAAATCGAAGGGTTGGGCAGTGATGACGGTCATTAAATCTATGGAAAGTGTGTGCTTAAAAATACTTCCTGAGTCTTTTTGCTGGAAGCAGATGGTAGTTTCAGGATTCTGAGAGTAACGCCAATACTCTATGAACTCTACTCCCTTGCCAGTAAGGGTCTTTCTTACCCATGGGTTGGATTTCCAATAATTACAAGAACTGCTCATTTGGCTTGTGGTGCAGGAGGAAGGTTCATACCTGGACCAGTTGGCAAAGGATAGGATTTTATTGTGTACAAATTAGAAAGGGCAGCAGATCAGGGGAAGAGCATGAGAGCAACAGTCCTGGGAGAAAAGATTTTGACTGATTATACTCAAGATAATCTTTGTCAGGGGCCAAGGAGTGGAATGCCTAGGATTTGGCAGTTCTTTTGGTGAATGAAAATAGTGCCCATTTGGAGAGCTAGGAAAAGTCAAATGTTTTTATTACAAGGAATTTGTAGCTACTGCTAGTTTGGGGCTTTCAAGCAGAGGGGATACACACTGATGATCTATGAAAATGAATTCTATCATCTAAGAACCATTTGGAGTTGGGAAGGAAGGTACTCATAGAAGTAGTTAGAAAATAATTGAGAATTGAGGACTTTAAGGGCCTTTTAGCCAGGCATCTTATGTGTGGGGATTTGATAGTTCTCACAGATATGAACAAATAGCTGAATGATTTCTTGGGAAATAGGAAGGCTATGTGGAGCCATGGATGTACTGGGAGATCTCCAAGCCCACATATGGAAGTCAACTAGAGCTTATACTCTAAAGAATGACAGTGCTAGTCTCTCTATTGCCTGTAATTCTACTGGGGCAACTCAGATCATATAGTCAAGCAGTTCTAACATGCCTGGGATGGGAACCACATAAAGGTGCCCCCTTAAGGAAGTTGGAGACTCCCTAAATATAGGCATTGCAAGTCTAAATGGAGACTAAATCAGTTTCCCAGAGCACAACCATGCCAGATTCTCCAGGACCAGTATTTCCAGTGCAAGGGGCCATTCACCTAGTTTGGTGAAGTAGGGAGCAAACAGTCATGAGGGAAAAAGCCTGCCTGAAGCAGGGAAACAAGTTCTGGGGGTATGGAGAAGGGATCTTTAGGTTAGGCTCAAAAGAACTTTTGCCTGAGGCCAGGAGCAGTTTTCTGCAAGTGGTAAGTGCTTAATAAATGCTTTTTTAAATTTTCATCCATTCTTTCATTATATTAGATAAGCTCAAGCCCTGATTGATTCTAGGGCCTTGGAGATTGATATTGCCTAATGCTTAGCTGATATGAACCCTGAGGTTCTGAAGAGGGTGGGGGTTTTGGGGTGCTCTTAGATGCACAGAGGCACCCTAAGATCGTGGGAAAAAGCCCAAATCACGGCGTGGATCTGCCTGAATGAATTCAACTCAGATCTTCTTCCAGCCAGAGAAAAAGTTTATTAAAGATAAGCATATAGGCCAGACTCCAAAGGAACCCAAACATCAGTGATCTAAATAGGGTTCAAGGTGATCAGTTGACGCTTGCAAGGACGAGCAGCTTGAGGCAGTCTAGAAAGCTCAGAGTCTGAGTGGGGGCTGGGGCTAGGGTGGTCAGGCCAGGTGACGCCCTGATGCCCATCAGGGCGGGCATGAGGGGTCTCAGCTTCTAAGCTTGAGAACAGCGCAGCATCAGAAAGGGGGAAAGGTGAGCCTTAAGTACAGACTGATTGGGGAGGGGCCAAGCAGCTTGGAGTGATGGGAGGAGGGGTCCAAGGAGTGGCCAAGCAGTTTGGGGTGAGGGGAGGAGGGGTCTAGGGAGATCTGGATGATGGTGGCCAGTTGGGGCGAAGGGAACTCTGGCGCCTAGCTAGGATTAAGGGTGGGAATGGCCAGGAAGGCAAAACAATGGGAAAGCCAGTTGATGGGGGAGGTGGGTCCTTTGGAAAAGGGTCCAGGTGAGAATTTTTGTTTGGAATGTCTGAGTGATTTGAACAGACAATGAGAATAGATAATGAAGGAAGCTGGAAGAGGGGGAAGTTTGCTTTCAAAGGGAAATAAGGCAGTTTCTAAAACTTTAAGGGTTTCCTGGGACCGGTAGACAAACTGAAGCCAGGTTCTTTTCGTCAAAGAAAGATAAGTGAGTCTACAAGGAATCTAAAAGTTTTAAGGTTTTTCTGGGAATTGTAAGTAAACCTCTTCAGTTCCACAAGGAGATAGCCCTTATGATAGGAAGTCATTTCACTAACCTGGTCACTCAGATCAGATAGTTTTGAGGGCATTCAATATGATTTCAACATGAGTGGTAGGCTACAGCTACTGAGGGATCAAAAATCTTCACTTTGATTGGAGCTCAAGTCAGTACCCAGGGGAGCAGGTTCAGAGGAGACTTCAAGCCCACACTAAGTGGCCATGGCTTCAAGTCAAAGTAATTCTGGGGAAAGGGGCAACCAGCATTCTTCTTTTCTTAAAGATGGCTTCTAAGAGCTAGAAACTCTTGTTAAATCTGAACCCCCAAAGCAGAATGAGGAAAAACTATATACACAGTGACTACTCAAAAGAAAATGGAAAGAACAAAAACAAAACAAGGCAGGCTGAACGCTACGTAATTGTAATGATAAAGCTTGACCCCAAAGAAGAGTTGAGAAAATGTATCTCTTCTACCTTCATTGCAGAGGCAGGACCCTATGGATGCTGAAAATTGCTTATGTTGTCAGACACACTTGAGGTGTTAACTAGTTTTGCTAAACTTGCTTTTCTTCTCTTTTAAAATCTTTTCTACAAGTGGTGGGTGGATCTCCAGGTATGAAGGAAAAAGGGATACAGTCAGAAACAAATGTGATATAAAAACAAAACATATCAATAAAATATAAAATTTTAAACATTCAATCCCCCACCAACCTAGGTTGAGAGGCTTCAAGAAAGGAAGACAGGGTAAAAGGTAATAGTTTATCCCTCCTGGAAGAACCCCAAAGATACAAAATGGATAGAACTGGTTTAAATGGCCATTGGTAAAAACCAGTGCTTCAAGAGGAGAGCCAGATGGAAGATTTGCAAAAAAAGAAGATGTAGAGAACAATGTAGGAGCACTAAGATGCAAAATATATGTGGGCTCTTAATGGAACTCAACAGTTGACTGGGGAAAGTGTTGATATATTGACAACTAAACTGCATACCAGTGCAGTGGTCCCAGGAAATATGTCCATGCTCTTGACACTATGAGTCAATTCTATCAGGTACCTAGAGTGAGGCAAGGTCACACACCCTTTCTCAGAGAGGGTTAGGGGAAATGACACCTGAAAATGAAGAAGAATAGAGCAGTGAGAACAGAAAGGCACGGTAAGGGCCTTTGATTTCCTCATACTCTGAGCCTGGCTTTGGCGCCATATAAAGGCAGATGACACAGTGGATAGAGTGTCAGGACTGGAGTCGGGAAGATTCATCTTTGTGAGTTCAAATCTGGCCTCAGACAGTTACTAGCTGTCACTTAACCCTGTTTGCCTCAGTTTCCTCATCTGTAAAATAAGCTGGAGAAGGAAATGGCAAACCACTCCAGTATTTTTGCCAAGAAAACCCCAAAAGAGGTCATAAAGAGTCAGACAGGACTGAAAAACGACTGAACAACAAAAACAACAAAAGGCAGGAAGAGCCCAAGGTTCTGAGTTAGTATTCCTTACACTGGCCTTTATAATGAAGTTTTAAAGCTGAGTATTTTGACAAAAGGTGGAATAAGAGAGCCATGTGAGACCTTGTTATGGCAGAGCAGTGCTGCTCTAGGGAGTCTGGTTACCTGGATAGCTTTCCGTGCAAGTCTGTATTTGCCTTCCCCTGGGAAAAGTGTTATGATTTGGACTGTTCTATAGACTGATTTAGGCTCAGAGTACCCCAAAGGGTTGGGCAATGGTCATTTTATGTCAAAAGATCAGTGACAACCCTAACAACACCTTCTGAATCCTCTCCTAGCCTTTTGGTACCAGTTTTGTAAGTCTTTAGAACCTGGTGGTAGGTGCCTAACATATTTTATCAACCTGAATTATTAGAAATAATCAGTTCCTAAACCTATCCTCTGGGCAGTTGGGTGGCACAGCGGATAGAGTGTCAAGGCTGGAGTCAGGAAGACCTGAGTTCAAATTTGACCTCAGATATTTACAAGCAGTAAGATCTGGGCAAGTCATATAATCCTATTTGTCTCAGTTTCCTCATCTGTAAAATGAGCTGGAGAAGTAAATGGCAAACCACTCTAGTATGTTTGCCAAGAAAACCCCAGATTGGGTCATGAAGAGTTGGATATGACTGAAACAACTCAACAACACCAAAGGCCTATCCTTCAACCATTAACTAAAAATTATTAATAATTCACTTTAAGAAGTCCTTTTAGAGTACTGTATTTTCTGACAGTGTCAAAAGAATTTGAGAACTCTCCACCCCCACTCTTCAGCATGCTGGATGTATACTCCAAGAGGTGAAGAACCACACAGGAGGGGCAAGCATAGATGAATTGTGATCTGCTTTATTGCAGGGATTAACCACTTTGGGGAGATCTCAACTACACTGGAGTATTGGAGTACCAATATATCCCGCTCAGGGTTGCTCTGGCCAACATTGTTTCACAGTAACATCATTAACAGAACATAGTCAAAACCCATCATTAACACTGCTCAGCTGATCACTCACACATAAAATTGTTCCTGTATAACTAACTGCCCGCTGTAATATGATTTTTGTCTAA
This sequence comes from Vombatus ursinus, assembly GCF_900497805.2. Classification (NCBI taxonomy): domain Eukaryota; kingdom Metazoa; phylum Chordata; class Mammalia; order Diprotodontia; family Vombatidae; genus Vombatus; species Vombatus ursinus. The sequence goes on along the minus strand of NW_020954557.1, from coordinate 38,588,471 downwards.
CGTCGTGTTTTCACTGACCCAATTACCAGTGTTAGGTGGGGTTTGCTCGTACTAGCATCATAACTCCCTATAGTCCACATTTTTCCACATTCTAATTAATTCCCCAAAGTGCACAATAACAAAGTGCTGTTCACTGGGGAGAGTACAAGCAAACAAACACATAAGGCCAGGACTTTTTAGATTTGAAAATCCTAGGCTGGTGGGGAGGGGGGAAGACAGGCAGGGGGAACAAACAGACAGTTTGCCACTTCCATCTCTTACATCTGAGAGATTTTTATTCCCCCTCCCCCCTTTTCATTGAAAAAAATCTGAGGAGAAATAAAACATACTGACAAGACAAGCTATTACAACCCTTGCATACCTTCCAGTAAATTAAATCTGTCTCCATTAATCTGCCTCAATATAAAAAAAAAATAACTTTTATGACAACGTACATTTTAAATTTTAACAACCAGCTTAGGATCCTCTCTCCAGGTCGGGTTCAGGTACATGTTAATATCTTCATCAAGTTCTGATAAAAGATGTCATGTTTTCATTTCTTGGGGTCAAACTCCTAAAAATGGTGATGATAAAGGGTATGGATTGATTGGCCAGGACACTGTGAAAATGTAGATCTACTTTACCTCTGGCAAAAGAATGCCAATTGTTAATTCAAATAAGAGAAGAGAAAAAGCAGGGCAATTCAGGCAAATCTTAGTTTTTGCTTCATTTCTATTCCTCTAGGAACCTCCATTTCGAGGAAAGGCCTAGAACAGCCATGCTTCATTCTCTGGGCTTTCCCCACCCCACCCCCACTTTCCAACTCCCTTTTATGCTTCCCTTTTGTCTTCCCCCCATTATAATGTAAACCCCTTGAGGGAGGGCAGGGGCTACCTTTTTTTCTTGCTTGTATTAATATCCCAAGTGCTTGGTATAGTACCTGGAACATAGTAAGGGCTTAAATGCCTTTTGGGGAGAGAGAGGGCAGAATTTTCAAGATAGTTGAAACCCTCATGCCTTGTGGCTTATCTGATTTTTCTTTTCTAATGGAAAGTTGGTTTTATTTAATTCAGTTTGGTTAAATTTAAAATTTTTATTGAGTCTATTAAATGCAGAGGATATTATTCTGGGGATGGAGTGGGATAGGAGGACTTGGTAGGGAAGTGTTAGGAGGGTATTCCAGGTGTGTAGATAGCAATGTGAGCAAAGCACAACAGTGAGAAAGTGTGATAAACAGGGTGGAGTCTAATTCTGCTACACCATAGACTATGTTGTTGTTCAGTCATTTCAGTCCCGTCCGACTCGTCGTGACCCCGTTTGGGGTTTTCTTGGCAAAGAGTTTGAGAGAGTTGAAAAGACAGAGTGGCCTCAGACGGTAGAGGGCCTTGAATATTAGACTAAGGAGTTTAAACTTTGCTTGGAAGGCAACAGGGCATCATCAGAGGGGTGACGTGGCTGAATGTCTGGATTAAGAAGACACGTCTGGGGCTGCATGGGACCTCAGAGGCCAGTTAGTTTGGCCCTCTCATTTTATAGATGAGGAAACTGAGGCTCAGGGAGATTAGATGATTTGCCCAAGAATCAGAGATGACATTTGTATGTCCTGAGGTCCTCTGACCCTAGAGCCAGGACTGTTTCCACTATGGCATGTTGCTGGCTCCTCAATAGTCTAGGCATGGTGCCAGAGGTCCTAGAGGAAGCAGGATCGGCTGAGGTCAAGCGCACAGGGAGAGAACAACAAGGAGTGAGGTTGTCTCTTCCTCTGAGACAAAGGGTATGGAGAGAATGGGCACTGATGCTTAAAAAAATGCTGAGGATAGACGAGACCAGCTGCTGAAAGGAGAACCAAATGCTTCTTTCCAGTAATATTATTGTTGTTATTCAGTCGTGTCTGACTCGGGGTCTTCTTGGCAAAGATACTGGAGTGATTTGCCATTTCCTTCTCCAGCTCATTTTACAAAAGAGGAAACTGAGGCAACCAGGGTTAAGTGACTTGCCCAGGGTCACACAGCTAATAAGTGTCTGAGGTCAAATTTGAATTTGGTTCTTCCTGACTCCAGCCTTGGAACTCTATCCCCTGTGCCACCTAGCTGCCCTTTCCAACAATACTATACTTCTACAACAAGGAGGATGTGTTCAGACAACACATTTTGTTGTCAAACTCTAGTACCCGAGGTAGAAATAATATAGGAAATAGGTATATATATTCCAGGATATCAGAAAAATAAGATGACAGTATTAGAGGATGATTATGCACTAATTAAACTAATGTCACATATGCCAGAAAACATCAATCAACAAACATGTATTAAACTTGTTATACCATGTGCTGAACACTGTACTAGGCATGGGGGACAAAAATAAAATGAGATACTATAACCCCAGCCCTCAAGGACCTTACATTCTACTGAGGAGACAGCATGTGTATACATTAATAACAGGGACTGGATCTATGATTTCATTGCTTTAAGGTGGTATAGGGAACTTCCAGGTAAGGATGTGCCTAGCTAGGTGTCAGAGAGGATAGAGTGCTGGGTCCAGAGTCAGTAAGACCTGAGTTTAAATCTGGCGTCAGACATTACTAAGCTATGTGACTCTGGGTGAGTCACTTAACCTGTGTTTGCCTCAGTTTTCCCAACTATAAAATACCCTACCTCCCAGATATGTTGTGAAGATCAAATAAGAGCATATTTGTAAAGCGTTTAATTTGGCAAAGCACATAGTAGGTGCTTAATAAATGTCTTCTCTTTCTCTCTCTCTCCATGTAATAGGTGGCATAGGTGGTACCTGAAATAAAGAAAGGAAGCTGAGGCCAAAGTGATGAGGGTGACCCTTTCAAGTTGGGGCACAGCCAGTGCAAGGCGTAGGAAGAAGAGATGGAGTGTCATCACTAGTGAGAAGACTATAGAATACAAGAAGGAAGTAATGTATAATGAAACTAGAAACGAAGGCTGAGGCCAGGTTGTGTGAAGGGCTTGAAGTAATCCTAGCATGAACCTAACCCTGAACCCCAAAGCCCATTAATTTGAGACTCTTTCCTCACTGGTGGAGATTTATGTCCTGTGCTGGCATGAAGGGCAGGGATGGAGTTGGCGAGATCACAAGAGAGGAGAGTTTCTTCAAGTCTTTGGACATTCTTTGAGCTTTGTGGGTCTCTTGGAGTCTCTTTGGTCCCTGCAATTACTTAAGGCACTTCTGGCTTCCAGCTTCAGGACAGAAAGGTACAAGATGTCAACCTTACTTCAGATTACTGAAGGAAAAGACTCTGGGAAAAAGCCAACATGAGAGAAGCTGCCAGTCTCCAACGTGTCCCTATCCCCAACTTGCTAGACTAGAGACTTTGGGGAATTTCCCCTTGGGTGAGATTTGGGGCTTTCTCTCTTAGTTGAGCTGAGCTCCCTCTAAATCTTCACTCTGTATTGACTGGTTCATATTCTCCTATGTATACTTTCTCTGATTTCTATTTTATTATAGATTTGGATAAATGGATTTCTTTGCTATTGGCTATGCTCATGGTGGAATTGGTATTTGGTGGGAAAGTAATAAAGTCTTAAATATAAAGTTTGGGTCCTCCTTTGCCCATCAATGAATAGTGATCAGAAGTTTAGTGTGGATCTGAAAATTATATCCCCTAGCCTAACAATACTTAAGGAATTTTCATGGAAATTTCATCCCAGTACCCTCTGTCTCTGAGAAGAGCAGGCAAAGTGGTCAAGCTTCTGGCCCCAATCTTCTGCTCACCCTCCTAATTAATAATGATTTAGAGTATTTTTTTCATATGACTATAGATAGCTTTGATTTCTTCATCTGAAAACTGCCCGTTCATATCCTTTGACCATTTAGCAGTTGGGGAATGACTTGTATTCTTATAAATAATCATCCTGACAAGAAATAAAGTCTCCCTTGGAAAAGGTGGTAGGGACAAGAGGCTAGAGATGACTGTTATGCTTCTCTTGAGTTGTACAATGACACTGCCCGTGCTACATGTAGGGGATAGCTCTTGTTATGTGAATTTCTATATTTAAGATCTTTTTTGTAATTATTATATGTTGAGTAAGATTCTTTAAAAATCCATCTACCCTGAAGTTTTCATTCCACACTTGCATGTTGGTGGGGTAACTACAAAGACTACAGTAATATAGGGCAGCAGATCAATCTTGCTATGGGTCTTGCGCCATAGTGCTGTTCTGAGACAGCAATCTACCTCTGATTCTTCCCCACCCCTTTGACACTCAAAGTCATGGAGAAAACAACATGAATCAAATTGCTCAAGATAACCTGTTAATTATCCTAGCAAACTTCTACCAGTTTTTACCTACTTCTTTTAAAAAAGCAGCAGTCAATAGCCATCAAGCAATCTACCTGTTGTAGAGTATGTGGCCCACAGCCAATACCACTTCACAAAGGATCACAAGATTTGCAACTGGTAAGGAAATGATTGATAAAGTCAATTTCTATAATGGCGTTTTTCTTGGGCAAAGCTTCCTTCAAGCCTCAGTTACAGTCCCGCCTTCTGCTAGAAGTCTTTTCCAATCTTTCTTATTCTTAATGTCTTCCCTCTGAGACTACCCTCCAAGTTATTCTGTCTCTATCTTATTTGTTCATTGTTGTTCGCATGTTTTTTCCCCCATTGGACTATGAGCTACTCAAGGGCAGGCAATGTTTGTTTTTCTTTGTATTGTCAGTATTTAGCACATAGTAGGCATTTAATAAATGCTAGTTAACTGACTTGACTGATTGAAAGATCCCTAGAACTGATTCTGACTTGCCAGAGCTGAATTTTCTATAAAGGAACTACCACTAAATGGTCAACAGCATTCAATACTTTTCTTTGTAATCTTCCTATTTACATAAAGGGCCATGACCAGTCTCCAAGGGCCATGAGCAACTTCTGTCCATGCTTAGATTTCTCTAGATATGATAAAGATATTGAGAATTAGTTTCTTTTGCTTTTTTTCATGCTATCCTGCCATGGTATCTGCAAGCTCTCTTTGAACAAACTGAATTTTTCCCAAGGGCTTTTATCAGGTACAGTCAGTTCTGCTATAATGCTTGTTTTGAAAACACAAATTTGTTCCAACCCTGTTGATAGAGAACAATTTGAACACGACTCACAATTTGTATTGACTTATGTGTGATTTCCTTCATGAGAAAGCAGAAAATTGCACAACTTCACAATAACTCACAAGTTACAACCCTTTTGATGTCCATTTCTACAAGCAAATTTTAGGGTTGTTGTTTTTTTTCAAGATAGAGTGTTGTATTTATTATATATCTTCTGGTGTAGTAAGAGGCCAGGGCAGAAAAGGGGAGAAGGGCTGATCTATAGACTCCACTCTAGTCTTCCTCTCCCTACCTTCCCCAACTATCCCAGAGCTTCAAATTGCAGAGAAACACTCTCTATTGGTCAATCGACTTTGTCATCCTGGGCCCCATTGCAACCTGGGGATCAGGCTGACCAGTAGTCTGAGTCCCCAGATGCCACTACTACTTATTGTAGTATAACAATTTTAACATGTATAAATCTGCTTTCATTTTTATTAGGTTCCTATCTCTTTTTTGTGCATCACAAATAAAGTTTTTGAGTACTGTGTCCCTAATCCCATTTTTCCTATAAGCCCTGTTATTTTTATTGCTTGATTTTGCAAAGCATGATGATTTTTTAGGAATCCATATGTCACATTATAGGGCAGGTAGGTAGTGCAATGGATAGAGTATGAAGCCTGGAGACAGAAAGACCTGTCAAAAGCCTCAGATATTTAGTAGCTGTGTGACCCTGGACATTTCATTTAATCCTGTTTGCCTCAGTTTCCTCATCTGTCAAATGAGCTGGAGAAGGAAATGCCAAATCACTCCAGTATCTTTGCCAAAAAATCCCCAAATAGGGTCACAAAGAGTCAGACATGACAACAACAACACCATCACATTATAGCAGAACTAACTGCATATAGAATAATTTGGAGAACAAATAGTCTCAGCTTTGCCATTAGCCTGCTATGTAATTTTGGGCAAGATGCTTCATTTCTCAGTTTCAGAAATCTTTTGGTCCAAATGCTTCATTTTCAGCTCCTGCACTTTCCTTCAGAAATCTGCTTGAATATTGTTTGTATATATAGCTATCAGTTCAGAACTAGGAACAGAAAGGGGAAAGAAATAAGCATTCATATAGTGCCTACCATGTGTCAAGCCCTGTGCAAAACACTTTTTAAACATATATTATCATCTCATTTGATCCTTGCTATAATCGTGAGAGGTAGGTGGTGCTATTATTATTATTATTATTCATATTTTATAACTGAGGAAACTGAGGCACAGAAGTTTAAGTAACTAGCCAAAGGTTATAAGATCCACTGTGCTACCAGCTGCCTCTGACAACTACTAGATTTACACAAACCAGGCTCAAACTTGGGAAATTTCACAAATCACTTCCTTTGGCTTATATGCCTCCTCAGGATGACTCTAGAGACATAAGAATATAAATTATGTCTAAGACTCTACAGAAAAGGTAAAAGGACCCTCAATTCCCACCCAGGCTAATAATATATTGAATGCAAAGCAGGCTTTATTTGTCTCCACAAAATACACACACACACAAAGAAAAGACTCCTATGTTAGTCCATGAACAGTCAAAATAACTCTCCTTCCTCTCAAATAGGCTCCCACCTCTCCCAGGGACCTGTCCAATGCTTCAGACTTATAGTATGTCCTCTACAAGGAGAAAACATAGAAAGTTGCTTAAGAGTTGACTCCTTTTCCCTGCTCCCTCTTCCCAGACCTGTACAGTGCACATGAATCCCAACACAAATAACCGGCCAGGTCCAAGTTGGCTTCTTCTTACTGTGAATATATCCTTTACTGTTCCTTGGCTCCAGCCCCTGCTTAGTCCCAGAACTCCTCAGTTTATTCCAAGAAGTTGGCATCCTACAGGAATTCCTCCTCTTCTTCCCATGAGGTTTGGTCTTAGAATTCCTCTATTTGTCCAGGAACTCCCTGATGCTTCACAGCTACCTCTATCTCCTGCCATCTCTGGGGCCATATGGTTCTTTCTCTCCTGGGCCATTGAGTTCTCTGGAGAGGCTCTGTAGAAACTCCAGGGAACTGAATCCAAATTTCAGTGAGTAGTCTTTTTCTTCTAACCTGTGTTCCTCAGATACGGTTTTGCCAGACTATTTGACTGCCCTTTTTATAGAGGGTACAAAGTTGTAGCTCAGGTGATCTGAAACTGTCCCTACATCAGTTCTTTATGTCATGTTAGCAGACTAAGGTGTATACGAGGCAAGGAGATTTTACACCCCAGAAAAGAGACAGTAATGAATGCCAGAACAGTATCAAGTGTGATGTCAGTGGGGCTGCTTAGAGCTTTTATTGGGAGGCACCTTTAATACGAGGACAAAGGCCTGATGCTTTATTTAATCTTGTAGTCTTGACTAATCTTTTTCCTGGGCATGGCCTCCACCAATAACATCTTCATGTGATAAGGCAGTATAGTACAGTAGAAAGAGAACTGGACTTACAGTCAGGAGATGTGGGTTTAAACCCTCTTCCTGACACAGTTATATAACCATGGACAAATTACTTACATTCTTATTCATAGTTCCTTCATCTGAACAACAAAAATAATATTTGCTACTGACTTCACAGGATTGCTCTGAAAAAGATTATGAAGTATTATGTAAATGTTAATTATAATTATAATAGACCTACATAATCTCTGCAGTAATTTTTTGGGGGGCTGTCCTTTTATTTTTTACAAGTGATGTGGTTTGGGATAATGGGAACTCCAAAATGTAAGGGTATGGTATGAGTCTGCCTGGAAAGAATTCAACCACTCAAACCTTCTTTCAGCCAAAGTAGCCAGGTTTATTGTAATACCAATACAGCGGGCTAGATTCCCAGGGAATCTGTGCCTTCATGGGGGTAAGAATGATACTTATATACAAAAAAATGAGAGTGAGAAGATCTGAATAGGATTAAGGAGTGGTAAGTAGCCTGGGGTGGCCCAGGTCAGTGAAAGGAATTAAGTGATGTGGGGAGGGTTGGAGAGCCACAGTGAAAGAACTATTAAAAGGACTATTGAGTATCTAGGTGGGCTGGGATGGGCCAGATACCTTGGGCAAGATGCCAGGGACTTGGTTGTGTGGGAAAATTCAGGGACTGGGTTGCTGAAATGTATGGGAAAATTCAGCCCCATCACAAGCATTTATTTTTTCTTCCTCACTTCCACATCACTCCTTCAATTGAACAATTTGAGAGGAAAAGAAAACCCTCATCACACATATGTATAGTCCAGCAAAACAAATTCCCACACCAATCATGCCCCAAAAATGTATGTTGTATTCTCTACAGTAATTTTGAAGTTGAAATATAATTTTCAATCTTTGTTTTGAAAATTCCTTCTTATATATTTTCTACCACCAATTCCAACTTGGAAATATAGAAAGTGGAGGGTAAAAGACGAAGTTATTAGTAACCTGTGCCAGGGAGTATATCTTCAGATGATATGTACTAAATTTAGCCTAAAGCCTTTAAACTCAATCTAAATACTACAAACAAAAGTACCCAGATTTGATAGTACTTTTATGATGTGGTTTCTCTTGCAAAAATTACCACCTCCTTTCCTACCAGTCACCCACCCTGGGCCCCCAAGATTACAAAAATGTATGGCAGGTCTGATTCACACTGATGATAAACTATACACTAAGTGTCTTCATATCATTAAGGCCTAAAGAAAAATTCAAAATTCTTTTAATGTCATGATTAAGAAAACAGGTTGGGAAATATATATTTAGGTAATATGATGGAAAAGGGACTTAACTGTGAATACTTTTTGAAAAATCAAATAACTAATGTAGCATTCATGCCCCTCCCATTCAGCCCTGGGGGACAAGCAGAGCGTGGGCTCAATGAAGAAAGCCAGGGTGTGGGGATTTGAAAAGGACAAGTCAGAACAAGGGGAGTGGGATTGAGCAGATGGCAGCCTGCTTGTGGAAGCTGGTGCCTTCTCTCTCTCTCTCTCTCTCTCTCTCTCTCTCTCTCTCTGCTTTAGTGACCTTGTGATAACAAGGAAGTTTGTGACCTGCTAGAGGCAGAAACTCCCTCACATTTGCCTTGTGTAAGAGGAAGATCAATGTAAATTAAATACATATATTGGATTGTGTTTGGGATTGAGAAACCAGGGGTGTGACTGCCTTGATGTGAGACTGTGTTCAATGCAGTCCTGACTGAATAGCCCATCCTGTTCTTTGGGTTAGAGACTGAATTCCTGTCTCATATCAATGGATTGGACACTGGTCAACCATGGCAGCTGGGTTGTAAGTGAAAACCCACGGACAAATTGCATTGGGGAAAATGAACTTCCAAGCTTCTGGTTTGCCTACTGCTAGGGAGTTGTTACAGAGACTGGAGGACCATAGGCTGGGGAATGTGCCAGGAGATGCATTCATGTCAACCTGCTTTGATTCCTGTCTCCTATTTGGATCATTTTCATACAAGTACATATTTGTAAGTACTTTAAAGAGAAACAGCAGAGTAAAAAGAGAGAAGGGAGGAATTGGTAGAATGGGGGCCAAGCCACAATTGGATTGATAGAAACACCAATCAATGTCCCAGCTAGACAAGCATGTCAACATCACCCACAAAGGGGCAGAACCCCAGGGTGAGTAACAGCTATCTGCTTAGTAGACTTGAGACAAGCACAGGAAATTTGGAGGTTACTGCAGCAATGACCACTGGTTTTGGGCAGTGACTGTACACTTGATTAACCCGCATATATCCTGGTCCTAATTGGTGGAGAGGACAAGACACTGGTCACAGGCCCCTCTACAACGCCAAACTGTAGCTCCAGATTCCCTCTTTCTATTCTTAAGCCTCCTAGTTCTCTTGCATTTTTGAGCATCATGATAGACACGGTATGGGAAATGTGATTTACATAAAGTAAGACAATTGTTTCACCAACAACAACAACAAAAAAGATAAAGATCTAGGAAAGTGAGACAGTATAAGGTTGGTTGTTTGTTGTCCTTCCTTCTCAAAGAGGACAAAACGACATCCCTATGTTGGAGTCAAGGTACAGTGTGTCCAACTGTGGCTGATCAGAGCAGAAGGCTCTACTACAAGTTAGGCTTATTATAAATAGTCCATCTGAACATTTGGAATAGAGAGGTCTCCAATTTGTGCATCTCATGTTTCTTTTGAGCTACTGCAATTCTGTTTTGCTCATAGAATACAGCACCTTCTTTGATGTGGGCATGCCATGCTGGGCAGTCCTGTGCCAGTGTCTCCTATGTCAGACAATCAATTCCAGTTCTTCAGAAAGACCTTGAGAGTGTCCTTGTACCGCTTTTTCTGACCACCATGTGAGCCTGTGCTCTGTGTGAGTTCTCTGTAAAATAGTCTTTAAGACAAATATACATTTGGCATTTGAACAATGTGGCCAGCTCATCAGAGTTGCACTTTCTGTAGTAGAGTTTGAATACTTGGAAGTTTAACTCAAGAAAGGACCTCAGTGTCTGGTACCTTATCTTGCCAGGTGATTTTCAAAATCTACCTAAGATAATTTAAATGGAAGTGATTCAGTTTCCTGGCATGTTGTTGGTAGACTGCCCAGGTTTCTCAGGTCTACAACAATGAGGTCAGCACAATGGCTCTGTAGACCTTCAGTTTGGTAGGCAGCTTAATACCTCTTCTCTCCCATACTTTCCTTCAGAGCCTCCCAAACACTGAGCTAGCTCTGACAATGCATGTGTCAACCTTATCAATGTGTATATCCCTGGAAAGTATATTGCCAAGGTAAGTGAACTTATCCCCAGCATTCAGTATTTCTCCATTTGCTATAACTGATGGGTCCATGTATGGATGGTGTGGTGTTGGCTGGTAGAGAATCTATGATTTCTTGGGGTTAATTGTTAGGCCAAAATTAGCACAAGCAGCAGAGAATCAATCCATACTTTGTTGCATCTCAGCCTCAGAGGCTGCATTGAGTGCACAATCATCAGCAAACAAAAAATTCATGAACCAACTCTCCCTCCACTTTAATCTTGGCTTGTAGCCTTTCCAAGTTAAATAGTTTACCATTTAGTATGGTAGCTGACCTTGATGCTGTTTTCATCCTCTTGGAAGGGATCTGACAACCCTGCCGAAAACATCACGCATGGGTGTAAGCATACAGCCCTACTTTACTCCACTGCTAATTGGGAAAGCACGAGACCATCATCCATTATCCAGAACCTGGGCAAGCATGCTGTCATGAAACTGACATACAATACTGATGAACTTCTCCAGGCAACCAAATTTTGCCAAAATTTTCCATAAGCCCTCATGACAGACAGTATCAAAGGCCTTGGTCAGATCAACAAATGTTGTATACAGACCTCTGTTCCATTCCTGGCATTTCTCCTGGAGTTGTTGGGCAACTTTATGAAACCACACTGGCTCTCAGGTAGATGACCATCAGACTATTAAGGAAAACTCTGGCAAGAATCTTGCCAGCAATGACTAAGAGCGAGATCCCACTGTGATTGTCACAGGACAACCTATTTACCTTTACAGAGACATGGAGGCATCCTTGAACTCCTGGGGAATAATCTTCTCTTCCCATATAACCTAGAAAATTTCAGTCAGTTTTTGTATGAGCAGTGGACCCCCTGCCTTGTAAATATCAGGTAGAATAGAATCAGCACCAGGCATTTTGCCACATGAGAGGAGCCTAATGGCACTCAAAACCTTTTCTTCAGTTGGAAGTTAGGCTGGAGAAGAATTGACTTTTTCCTGAGCCAAGATTCTTACTGTATCTCTCTAAGCTTCACTTGCATGTTACTTTTGATGGAGTTAAATGCTCCTTTTTTTTTTTTTTTTTTTTTTTTTTAGAGATGGATGAACTATACTGCTGGTAAACCCTATGGAGTTGTCAGTTTTTATTTAGCATCTTCTGAATTTCCCCATCATTTTTGTCAAACCAGTCTTGATGTTTGTGAGTATTCTGGCTCAAATGAGTAGATGTGGTGATTTACACCAAATCTCTGAAAGCTGCCCACTCCTTTTCTGCTCCACTGTTGCCAACTGTGTGTTGGCTCAGCTTTCCCTCCAAGTTCACTGACAGATGTGCTCTGATCTGTTAACAGTAAATCTTCTGGCAGTTGGTTTACCTTGGGGCCACTGCTTTTGATGTGAATATTTAGCTTGGAGAGGATAAGTCTATGATCAGTCCAGCACTCTGAGCCACACATTGCCTTCGTCACTCTCACCTCCTGTCTGTCTCTTTTCCTTACAATGACATAGTCTTTTAAATGCCAATGTTTGCTGCGAGGGTGCATCCATGAAGTTTTATTGCATTTAGGTTAATGGAAGACAGTGTTGGTGATAAGAAGGTCATGAAATGCACAAGTCTTCAGTAATAAGTGATCATTGCTGCTGCTGTTTCTAGCTCCATTCCTTCTAAGAATTCCTCCTTGCCATGTCTGTAGTCTGTGCCTACTCTTGTATTAAAGTCACCCAGAATTAGAGCTTGTCCTCTTCAGGCACATTGATGATGAGAGTTCCAGGACTTCCTAAACTTTTTATTTGACTTCATCAGGATTTGTCATGGTGGGAATATACACACTGATAATATTGGCATGGCACTTCCCTGCAAATGGCAATCGTATTGTCATGAGCCTGTCATTTGCTCCTTTTGTTAAGCATACAAGCTTGTTCACTAGAGTAGTTTTGATTGCAGAACATATACCAGCGTCACAGTGTTTCTCATCACTGTGGCCACTGCAGAAAAAAACCATATCTCTAACTTTGACTTCAGTATGCTGACCTTCATTTGCCGTATTTCACTCAGGACTGTTATTTGGATGTGATACCTACTGAGCTGTTTATCTTTCAGGTCTATTGGGTTTCGTGTTTTCCATAAGTATATACACATTCCATGTACTGATGGTGAGTGGAATCATCTTTGCAAAAGTTTTTCTACATTTTTTTGTGTGTTTCAAACTCAGGGTGGGATCCCTACCTAGTAAGCTGGCCAGGGTTAGGTTTGGTGAAGCAGTCAATTTTTAGGGAATCTTTTCTAGCCCCTTCCTCACACCATGAGGTGAGCAGTGTGGTCCTTCAAAAAGTCTCCTCAGATACCCAGGGGACTGCTAAATCCCCCTGCTGCTTCAGTCCAGTGAGAAGACAACCTTATGGCCTGGGCCGCCTGTGTGCAGGGTTGTGACTACAGCTCCCAGCGTATCTGTACCTGCTGCTTTGCCACTTGCCTGTCGCCACAGGACTTTGAGGTAGGTAAAAATAGTAAAATGGTATGGGTGATATCTTTTGATTTGCATGTAAATTGGATTTAAGTGAGGCAGAGTTGCCCAAAGCTGTTGGCCTCACTCTTTGTTGCAGAGTGGCAAGACAAAAGTCAAGATGTCATGGCTGGAAATGGTGAAGAGGGGTAGAGGTTTTGGGGTGCTCCTAGATGCACAGAGGCACTCCAAGATCGTGGCACCGGGTCTGCTTGAATGAATTCAACCCAAATCTTCTTCTAGCCAGAGAAATAGTTTATTAAAGATAAAGCATACAGGTCAGACTCCCAAGGAACCCAAACATCAGTGACGCCCGTAGGGACAAGTGGGCATGAGACAGTCTTAGCCTTTTGGGCACGAGAAAAGCTCAGCATCTGAATGGGGGAGGCCAGGTGGATCTTAAGCCAGGTGACCTAGCGGGCATGAGAGTCTTAGCCTCTAGGCATGAGAACAGCTCAGCATCAGAATGGGGGCAAAGGTGGATCTTAAATTCAGAAAGACTATGGGAGGGATCTAGGAGCAGCCAAGTAGTTTGGGGTGACAGGAGGAAGGGCCTAGGGAGATCCGGATGGGAGTGGCCAGTAAGCTGGGGTGAACAGAACTCCTGGGTCCTGGACCTCATGGGGCCTAGCTAGGATTAAGGGTGAGAAACGGCCAGGGGCCTTAGGAAAGTAAAACAATGGAGGGGAGATTGGGTGTAGCCACAATGAAAGGCCAGTTGAAGGGGGGAGGTGGTTGGGAAAAAGGGGCCAGGTGAGAATTCTGTTTGGAAGATTTGAAAAAAAACAATGAGAATACATAATGAAGGGAAGTGGAAGGGGGGGGGGAGTTTGCTTTCAAAGGGAAATAAAGGCAGTTTCTAAAACTTTAAGGTTTTTCTGGGTTGGTAGACAAACTTCTTTTTAGGGATAGGGCTTCTGAAACCGAATGAAACCCTCTTCAACGGTGTCTTCCATGGCTAACCAAGTTCTAAGTGCTCCTAAGCACCTGCTTCTGCTGTCTTCAGAGCCATTGGAATAAACTGTTTTCATCTGCCCATTCTGCTGGAAGAAGTCTTCACATGCTTGGGGTAGACACCCCTTGATTACCCGAAACCTGGTTTAGCCCACCTGCCAAAACAGTTTACCAAGATGCGGCCACTGCACATGCTACAGCTTTTTGGAGCCACAGGGGAGAGTTGGGTGATCAGGTGGACACCAAAGGTGGAAAACAGCCCTGAAAAGGGCTCAGCACCCCTCATGTCAGAGGTTCTAGTCTTCCCCGAACACACCCTACACTCCAGAAGGTAATTCAAAGTGAATTCAAGTTTAAAGACTTCTCTCATTTAAACAAAATATTTTCATTTCTAAAACTGACATTTGCTATGTAAAATCCTTCACAATCAAGCCCCAGGCTCTTTCCACACAGATTACATACTATGTACCCTTCAGCAGGCTACAGTCACGTTAGCCTCACTCACTGCCCCCTCCCCCCAATTCTTTCTCCTCTCTCCATAATTTAGCAAAACCGGGAAGGCTTTTTCATTTGCATCTTTTGGAACATTGAGTTTCCTTCAAGGTTCAGTTCCAGAGTCAGTTTCCTCTAGAGATTGATGCTGCCAATAGTTAGCACCCCATCCTAAATCACTGTGCCTTTCTGTTGTATAGATGGGAACATATTGTCCACTTCCCCCAAAATGGAAGTCCTTCCAGGGCAGGTACCATCTCATTTTGGATTCATATTCCCATTATTAACACAGCACCTGGCACATAGTAGGGGCTTAATAAATGCTTATCTGTGGTTGATTGATTGACTTTGATAGTTATTCAGTGACATTTCAGAGTTGTCTGAAGTGAAGTTAAAATTATAGTACAGCATGTCCTGTGATGTACTGTTCAGGTTTAGTGTCTGTTTAAATGAAAAATTCTTAACAACTAGTGTCAATGAACAATTATGTTCTTTTGAGGTTCTTAATCAAGTTCAGTTTTCTCCTTTCCATATTTTACCATAAAAATAGAAAGCAGCCAGATCATGGCAAACGCCCACCACCTCCCAAAAAAGAACTACTATCTGAAAAACAATGACATTAGTGAGATGAGCTTATTAAACGTATTACTCTTCTAGTAGCCTTTTCATGAAGTGCAGTATACTGGAAAGAATACTAGACTGGGAGAAGAAGTTGGAATTCTAGTCCAAACCCTGCCCCTAACTAGCTGTACAAACTATGACAAATTGCTTCATCTTCCTTCCTTCCTTCCCTCCCCCTCTCCTTCACTCCTCCTTCCTTCCTTCCTTCCTTCCTTCTTTCTTTCCATCTTTTTCAATTGGTATAGGGTACTTCCACGGATCAAACTCTCTTTGCCAATGCAAATCATTACTTGCACTGATATTTATAATTTTAGAGAGTTGCTTGGGGGCACCAAGTAGTTGCTCAGAGCCAGATAGACAATATATGTCTGAGGAGGAACTGGAACCCTCCTCTCCCAGATTATGAGGACAGCTCTCTACCTATTATGACAGGCTATCTCTCTTTGGTCCTTTAAATAGATGAGATTAACGATGAGCATAAACTGTCTGTCACTTGTTTTGCTGACTTTGATTGATGTGTTTTCACTTTTAAAGGAGACTCCCTTTTAATTTTAGGACACATTTACAATATTTAATTGAAAATCAATAAATTTCAGTGTATAACTAATGTTATGTGTTTATGTTTATGAGTGTGTAACTAATGAAAATGTTAAGAAGCAAAGGCTTAGGAAGTAGTAAGTCCAGTCAACAAGCATTTTTCCTTTTTTTTTTTTCAACAAGCATTTATTAATCATCTCCTATGTGCCAGGCACTCTGCTAAGCAATGGACACTTAATGAGTTGTTACTAAATGATAGGTAATTTCCTTATCTCCTTATTCATGAGTATTTATCACCAAACATTTTTTACTTTTGTATTATTTGAAACATGCTATGGACCTAAGAACTAGGAAGAGAGGAAATTTTTTAAGAATCTGGAGAACTCTAGGATGCAAAGTACAGTTGCTAGCTAAACATTCAATTTGTGCCTATGGTATGTCTCTGAGTGAGCTATCCTATTTTGTCAATGGCTAGGAGTGCTGTTATATATTCTACACCCTGGGAAACCGGGACTGTTTCTTGTGCTCTCTGTGGCTATTTGGTTTTGTAGGTTATGAGCTTTTGCTGGCTGAACTTCCTTAAACACTACTGCCAAGAATTCTGAGATTGTGTAAACATTTTCATTTGTTAAAATGTTAAAGTCTTCATTTCAAACACTCATTAATACTTACTCCACCAGGGCAGTAGCCTTTGTCATTCATGTTTAAATTTCTCTCTGATTTAGAATTTTTTTCCATTTCCAGTTTTGTGTATAGCTTTAAAAAAAAACCCTCAGTGTGAAATGTGGTTAGAAGAGAGCACAGAGTCAGGATAACGAGATTAACACTTATTTCAACTGCTAATCTGTGGTTTCAACAGGACAGATCTTACAAAATCAGGTGAAAAGTATGGAAGTCTATAGAAGGCTTTCTCTGTCCTACCCCTTAAAGTAAAACCTTTTATACATTTCCCTATAGTTGTGTTCCTTTAACAGAGGACAAAGCCTCTCATTCCATCGCTAGAGTAATGACTTAAAATACAAAAAACTCTAGAAAAGAGAGGAAACTCATTGGATTAAATTCGCCCCATGGCCTTCATTACAAATAGAAGATCTTTTCCACAAAGCATATTTTAATAGAGATAGGAGAGGAAAAGGAGGAAGGGTGTGGCAGAGGAGCCTGGGAGAAAAAACTCTTTCACAATCTTGCCTAGGGCTTGCCCTGAATCTTAGACAAATCACCTAATTTTTTCTGTCTCAGCTTCTCCATCTATGAAGTGACAACAGTCACTTCTCTTTAACCGTCTCCCCATAGAACTGTGGGTACTTCATGGAGTGCAGAGTGCTGGATTCATTGTGGTAAAATGGGGGAAGTGGAATTAGAGACAGGACAAAGCTGAGATTGAATCCCAGCTCCAACATTTACAAGCTGTGAAAACATGGACGAGTCATTTTTTTTTAATCTATAAAATGGTGGTAATAATGCATATGGTATTTGTACTATACCGGTTCTACAGGTTTTACTTATTCAACATACTTATTATATGTATATATAATATATATGTATATATATATATGGGTGTGTGTGTGTGTGTGTGTGTGTGTGACTGCTTGTATGACTTTTTACATTAAAACATCAGATGGGAGTGTTCTACTCAGGGATCTGCCTCCCCTCCTTCCCACATAGATTGCTTGATCATGATTGTCCTTGTAAGGATATTCTACAACGAGGGGTTCATAGGATCACAGATTTGGATCTGGAAGAAACTAAAGATCATAGAGTCTAACACCCCCTCATTTTACAGATGAGAAAACTGAAGCATAGGGAGTACATTCAAGTAACATGCCCAGGGTCACACAGGAAGTGTCTGAGGTCAGATTCCAAACCATATCTTCCTATCTCAAACTCTACTACTCTATCCCCTACACCCTGCTGCCTTATTGAACTGTGTCAATAAGTAAATCACTTTGTTTGAAAGGGCCAACTGGAATGTTGCCATATTATCCAGGGTAGGCTGCTGTAGGTGGTGCAACAGATAGAACACTGAGCTTGGAGTCAGGAAGACCTGAACCCAAACAAATCTCGCCTCAAACACTTACACATATGTGTCACCCTGGGCAAGTCACTTAACTAACTCAGTGTGCCTCAATTTCCTTATCTGTAAAATGGGGTAATAATAACACCTACTTTCTAGGGTTGTGAGGATCAAATGAGATATTTGTAAAATGCTGTGTAAATGCTATGGGCAGCTTAGGTGGCACAGTGGATAGAGTATAGGTCCTGCAGTCAAGAAGACTCATTTTCCTAGGTTAAAATCTGACCTCAGGCACTTACTAGCTGTGTGACCCTGGGCAAGTCACTTAACTCTCTTTGCCTCAGTTTCTTCATCTTTAAAATGAGCTAGAGAAGGAAATGACAAACCACCTCAGCACAGTTGCCAAGAAAACCCCAAATGGGGTCACGAAGAGTCATGCACGACTTAACAACAATAACATATACGTGTTAGCTATTATTATTAGGAAATTGATACAATCTCAGCTCCAAACCAATTTAGTGGAACTCAGGACATTGGCCTGGGTGATATTTGGCTTCTATGTCTTACTGCTTTAGGTTAGTCTGACATAATCTGAAGCTGAGTATACCTGCAGAGACAGGTAGCAGTAGCTCAGAGTAGCTGTGCAGAAACTTTTCAGCCAAGGACCATAAGAGAGAACGAGAGAGCAGGAGCTTGAAGAGATTAATACCCAGCTATATGAGTAGTATCTTTTTATTCCCACATGGTCTGTATAGATTTGTTAGGTTATAGCCTGTCTTGGTAATACTAATGAAGATACATATACCCGTGTGAGTCCCTAATAAATACTTAAGGAATTCAGGGTGAGCTTAATAATTTTTTTTGGCATCAGAAATCTAAGTAAGAGTTAATAAAACACGGCAGTACCTACTTCACAGGACAGTGGGCATTAAGATCAAATGAGGTAATGTACAGAAAACCCCTGTGCCTCTCCTGTACGGAGAACAAGAACACAAAGGAATGAGCCCATGACAATGTGGGTGATGGAGCAAGTGTGGGGGCATGGGGGAGAGTCTTAAAAACAGGAACAAAGTTGAGATGTGAAGAGAGAGGTTGGGGGAATGTGCTTCTGCCTATGGCGGACCATGCACCCCTTTCTCTGACTGCCTTGGCTGGACTGTGATAGACAGGCAAACTACTTCCCCAGGCGAAAAGCCCTCACACTTGCCCAGTAGTAAAGGGAAAGACAAATGTGTGCACTCGTTAGCAAGAGGGAAAAAGATTTATAGATTGGGTACAGAATCAGGAACACCGGAGCTAAGTGGTACTGACTCCAAGACAGGCCACGTGAGCCTTCCGAGCTCCTACCTTGCATCGAAGGAAACTTTATCCACTGTGGCCATTTGTGGTTGAAAAGTTCTCAGCGAGAGGCCCTTGCCTACTCCCAGCTAAGAGAACTGAGCTACTGGATATCGATACAGACCAACTACTAGAGGGAGGTTAGTACAGGGAAATGCATGGGCCATAGGTTGGGAATGTGTATGTGCTGACGGTGTTGATATTAGACTGCAAATATTACATTTTATTTATTTCTATCATCCTGTTTAAAATTGGTATATAGTATATCCTCATAAGGGACCTTAAATGAAGTAAACAGGTAAGGGACAAAGGGGAAGCACTAGTGGGATGAATGGGTGAGATAGAAATTATTTCTGAACTGATATGAAAATGTCTGATAACACCCACTAAAGTCCAGAGTCAAGGGGTGAGTGACAGCTAGCTGAGCTCCAAGGTTATTAGTGATCTCCTTACCCGGATATTACTTTGTATTTACTCATCCATGTAGATTTTATTTTCCCCTAATCAGACAAGGTTTTGTTTGTTTGCTTGTTTGTTTTTGGTGAGGCAATTGGGGTTAAATGCCTTGCACAGGGTCACACCGCTAGTAAGTGTTAAGTGTGAGCCATATTTGAACTCAGGTCCTCCTGATTCCAGGGCTGGTGCTCTATCCACTGAACCACCTAGCAGCCCCTAATGTAAGGGTTTTTTTTGTTTTTTTTTTAATTTATTTATTGGGGCAGCTAGGTGGCGCAGCGGATAGAGCACCAGCCCTGGAATCAGGAGGACCTGAGTTCAAATATGGCCTCAGACACATGATACTAGCTGTGTGACCCTGGGCAAGTCACTTAACCCTGATTGCCTCACCAAAAACCTTTTTTTAATATTTATTTTATTTTTAGTTTATAACATTCACTTTTATAAGATTTTGAGTTTAAATTTTCTCCCCCTCCTTCCCCTTCCCCTTCCCCAAGACAGTCGTGCAGTCTGATATAAGCCATACATGTACAATCATATTAACCATTTCCACATTAGTCATTCTATGAAGAAGAATTAGAACCAAAGGGGAAAAACCACAAGAAAAAAAAGCAAAACAAAACCAAACAAACAACAACCAAACAAAAAACAACAACCAAATAAAAAAACCCAAATATGAGTTTTTTAAGGGCAGTGTTTCATTCCCTCCCCCCCCACACCCTGCACAGCACAGTATCTGACGTATGGTAGGTACTTAAACACTTATTGAATTAAATGTTGAATTGAGACTATTATAATAGTCCAGATAATGGGTGATAAGTGACTAAATCCGGGTGGTATTCATGTGAGCAGAGAGAAAAGAATACGAATATGAGATGTGTTAGGGTTAGTAACTGATTGAATATGGTGAATGGGGTGGTGAAGACAGCCCAGAATAGAGCACAACTCAGGTTGCTGATTGGTTCTACCAATTCACAGCTTTACCAACAGTACATCAGTGTGCCTGTTCTCATGCAGACCTTCCAACATTTGTCATTTTCCTTTCTTTTTGTCAACTTTCCAATCTGATAGATGTGATGTGGAAACCCAGAGTTGCTTTAATTTGCATTCCTAAAATTTTTAGTGACTTGGGAGCATTTTTTCTTATGGAAGGAAGGAAATAAGTATTAATTAAGCTTCTACTATATATTCCAGGCACTATAAAAAAGTACTTTACACATATTACCTCATTTGATCTTCACAAAAAGCCTACTATCATTATTATTATTCCCATTTTATAGTTGAGGTAAATAAGGTTAAGTGGTTTGCCCAGGATCACAGGTTTTTAAGTGTCTTTGGCCAAATCTGAATTCAGATCTTCCCATCTCAAAGCCTGGTGCTCTATCCACTGCTCTGTCACCTAGCTGCAGTAATATGGCTTTTGATAGTTTGCATTTCTTCCTTAGAAAACTGACTGCTCATGTCCTTTGACCATAATTGAGAAATGGCTCCTAGTCTTAGAAGTTGCAATCAATTCCTTATATGTCTTGGAAATGAGTCTATTATCAAAGAAACTTATTGTAAAGCTTTTTCCTCCAGTTGTTTCGAAACTTGGGAAGTCTTGGATAAACTAATGTTGAGTGGAAAAAGAATTGGAAACAAGAGAATGACAATAAGGTAAAAGAAAACAACATTAGAATTAGAATTAATGGATTGAATGACCATGTCTCCAGAGGACTGGTGATGAGGTTTGCCTTCCTCCTGTTGGTAGAAAGGTAGTGGGTTTGCCCGTAGGGTCATACTGGTAAATGTTAACTAGCTCTTCAGAACATCAATGCCATACTTTTAAGTTTAATCTCCTTTATTAGCATTGTCTCCATCACTTTCTTAGGGCAGCTAGGAGGCACAGTGGATATAGCCCTGGCCCTAGAGTCAGGAGGACCTGAGTTCAAATGTGACCTCAGACACTTCCTGTTTGACCCTAGGAAAGTCACTTAACCCTGCCAGTTCCTCATCTGAAAAAATGAACAGGAGAAGGAAAAGGCAAACTATTCCAATATCTTTGCCACGGAAACCCAAAATGACATCACAGAGGGTTGGACATAACTGAAATGACTCAACGACAACAAAACATCACTTTCTTAACTCTAGACAATCAACAAAACAATAAATCAAACCCTGATTTGTGGTCTTTGAGATTTTCCAGGTGTCAATGCTCATAACGAAAATTTAGTAATGCTCTCTTTAACTGCTATGAGCTGGCTTCAGCATACCCCTGGTTACGAGTCAATTAGAAGGTAAGTTCCTTGAAGACCTTATGTCTGGTTTTACTTTTTCTTTGTGTTCCTAATGTTTAGCAGAGTGCCTGGCTAATATTAAGATCTTAATAAATCCCTATTGGTTGATTCATCAATGTCTTGGTCTTTCATTTGTTTGTTCAGTTGTACTTTCTTGTAACAAGAGAAGGCTCTGGGGGGAAGGGGAGATACTAGGAAATTACGGTGATGTTTAAAAAAAAGCATCAATAAAGCATTTTTTAAAAACCATGTAGCTTATGGGAGTTAAGGGAGTTAATGAATTGGGAGGCCAAAGTCTTAGAGGAGACATCAACATGAACAATGATGTCTCTAAACATGAGGGCAGGGGTTGGGATGGAGAATACTGTGAGCCAGCTACTGAATTCCTTTAGAAAGAAGGGAAAATGACCCGGATTGTAACAACAAAATAGATAGTACAGATGGATAATGAAGAGTGCTGCAGATTGATAGTGGCAGGAGAAGCGTGATAATAAGCGACTCATATTCCTCCTCCTTCTCTTGAGATAATGTGTTGGGGGACACGAGAAAAGGAGTAACTTACGCCAAAGGGGGTGGCCAGGAGTGCTCTTCTAGAGAAACCCAGATGTCCAAAAAAAGTGCAAGATAAAGAGATCTGGGATTTAGGGAGGGTGAGACAGAGCCAGGTTTCCAGAGGGCAGGTGCAATCAGAGGCCGGAGGAGAATTGGGGGAAGTGGATAACTAGAATGACTAGGAGAAGAGGACTTTCACCCTAACAAATTGTGACTCTGAATCATTGGAATTAGGGGAGCAAACCGTGGGAGTTTGCCAGACATAGAAGCCAGCTGAATGGGGGCTCCTCCCTCTTGGCTACTCTGATAACTGAGAGCAGTGTTATTGCTGGGTGGTAGGGTCAGGCTCCAAACATCACAGAGTTGGAATCAGGCAGCTAGTTCTAGGATTAGTAAAAAAAAAAAATCATAATAATATGATATGAACTATCAGTTTTCTAAGGAAGAAATACAAGCTATCAAGAGCCATATTACTGCAGCTAGGTGATAGAGCAGTTGATAGAGCACTAGGCTTTGAGTTGGGTCTACAGGGCAGGACTGATTTCATACTTGGCACCAGTTCTATAATAGGATCTCAGAATGTGTGTATTGGAGGTGGGGGGGGTTAAGGGGGCGGTATAGATAAGGCACACCCAGAAAGCACACAGAACATTAAATGTGCACTTGCCCTTGGTCCCTGGTCTGTGGAGATCTGTAGTCCCTGGCAGGGTGGGCCCTTTAGCAACTGGAACCTGAAATTTGGAACTCACTCAGAAGGAATTTGTGATTTTCTGAACCTTTGTTCAGCAATGGGTATTTAGGAGCAAAGTCAATGGATGGTAGGAGTAATCTAAGAAGAGGGTTGGTAGTGTACAATTGATGATATGATAAGGGGGCCAGGGATCCAAGAGAAAAATGCACTGAGTGTAGAATTGAAATGGTTTACCAAGAGAGCAATCTGGAACTACGCCCAAAGGGCTATAAAATTGTGCATACCCTTTGATCCAGCAATACCACTACTAGGTCTGTATCCCAAAGAGATCATAAAAAAGGGAAAAGGACCTACATGCACAAAAATATTTATAGCAGCTCTTTCTGTGGTGGCAAAGAATTGGAAATTGAGAGGATGCCCATCAATTGGGGAATAGCTGAACAAGTTGTGGTATATGAAAGTGATGGAATACTATGGTGCTATAAGAAATGATGAGCAGGCGGACTTCAGAAAAACCTGGAAAGACTTAAATGAACTGATGCTGAGTAAAGTGAGTAGAACCAGGAGAACATTGTACATAGTAACAGCCACACTGTGTGATGATCAACTATGATAGATTGAGCTCCTCTCAACAATATATTGATTCTGGGGCAGCTAGGTGGCACAGGGGATAGAGCACCGGCCCTGAAGACAGGGGGACCTGAGTTCAAATCCGGCCTCAGATCAAACATTTGACATGTACTAGCTGTGTGACCTTGGGCAAGTCACTTAACCCCGATTGCCTCACTAAAAAAAAAAACCAAACCAAAAAAAACAATATACTGATTCAAGACAATTCCAAAAGACTCATGATGGAAAATGCTATCCATGTCCAGAGAAAGAACTATGGAGTCTGAATGTAGATCTAAGCATACTATTTTCACTTTTGTTTCATTTTTTGTTATTTCTTTCTCGTGGTTTTCCCCCTTTTTTTCTGATTCTTCTTTTACAACATGACTGATATGGAAATATGTTTAATATGATCATACATGTATAACCTATATTAGATTGCATGCCATCTTGGGGAGGGGAAGAAGGAAGGGAGAGAGAAAAAAATCTGGAACTCAAAATCTTATAAAAGTGAATGCTGAAAACTATCTTTACATGTAATTGGAAAAAAATACTATTAAGGAAAAAAAAGAAATGGTTCACCAAGGGTCAAGATGGGGAAAATAAGATAAAGTGGTTAATGCAGGAGCGATAGCCTGAGAGAGAAATGAAGGTCACCTCTGTGACCTTGGACAAGTCATCTAATTTCTTCAGGCTTGTTTTCTTACCTGTAAAATAAAGAGACTAGTTGGCCTTAATCCCACCTCAGTCAGTTACTACCTCTACGACTTTGAGTAAATTCACTTAACTTCTCTCAGGTTCCTCATCTATGACATGATGGGTTTGGACGAGGTCACCTTCCAGCTCTAAATCTATGATCTCTCTCAATTAATATAAGCATAGAAGTATTTCAGGATGTCCAAGCCACTTCCTAGTATCATTAGGCACGTGTGTTCCCGAAGAAGGAAGAGAATCTCGAGGTCTGAAGGCTTCTGCATTTTTTTTTTTTATAAAGAAGCACATGCTGCAGCTTTTCCCATGAGGCTGCTGTTGTGCCAGGGTCATCATAGGCAAGGGCAAAGTAGGCCTTCATCAGAGCTGCCTTACATTATTGCAGAAATCAGTCCCCAGTCTATAATCTCATTTTAATTGTCCTTTGTTGCACCCTACTATGGGAAGACCAAAGTGACAAAATTCACCAGAATACTTAAGAAATAAGAACACCACTTGCATTTCAGCACCTTCTGAAATGCATGCATCCATATATGAATAGCAGAGACTAATATGATTGTCAAGGTCCAAAAACCACATTCAGTTCTGGACCTCTTGCAATGTTTTTAACTTCAAAATACTGCCCAGAACATAGGGCTTTAAAAGAAAGTATTACCTTGAGTCCTGTACTTTTCCTTTCCAATGTTACTTCTTTCTAGCAATCTCAGGCTTGCTAAAAGTATCTTAAGACCTGAATTCACCAAATGCATTGGAGAGTTTTATTTTGTTCCTAGCTGGCCCTTTAGCACCTCTGGTCTAAGTCAACAGACCCTGATGCTTCTCAAAGGTTCTGGCAGTGAAGGGGATAGGATCTTGTCACCTGGCCACTGCTACCTTCAGAGCTTCCCCTGTAACAGGTTGGCTCACACCTGGCTGGCATTTGGCCCCCTTATCAGTTGTCTGTCTTTGGAGGGCCTGCCCCATATTGCATTTTGTGCCTTGTTTGCTTGATTTGGGAGGCATTAAATCCTCCACTGGGGCAAAATTGGGAATATCAGTGGGAAATCAGTGGGAAATAGAACCATGAAAGACAAACATGGCAGAAGTACTGTCACGGGACTTTTGTGCCTATCTATCTTAGTGGAAATATCAGACATTGGCACGAATTGCTGTAGTCTGTCAGCTAAAAAGCTGGCACACCAGCCCAATCCTGCTCCATACTGAGAAATAGCCCAAGTTAAATTAAATTAGGGTGATGAGAGTGGGGATGAAGCATGGCAGATACAGGCTCTTTTGGTGGTTGGAAAGCCTAAGGGCTGCTGGAGGTGAAGGGAAGCTCCTCTGGTGCTTAGGATCTCTTGGATAAAATGCAAACTCCTCAGTCTGACATACTGCGTCACAATTGGGTTCCAGTACACTTACTTCATATATTCTCCTTTGTACCTTTAAACCATCATTGAAGCTGTAGTTCCTGTACACAACATTCCATTGCCACACTCCGTGCCCTTGGCCAAGCAAGTTCTCCTGTCTGGAGTGCCAAACCTTCTTCTGGCTGTGACAAAGAATTCCTGAATTCCTTTAAAGTACAGCTCTGAGGCTACCTCCTACACAACGCCTTTCTTTCTTCCTCCAGTTATCAGTGGGCACTCCCTCTTAATATTCTTTTGGATTCCTTTGTATATGGTCTTTACTTGTGACCTGTTATGTCCCCCCTCCCACAAAGAATGAAAGCTCTTTGAAGGCAGCTATAGATTTGCTTTTGCTTTTCTATCCCCATCACTTCCCACAATGCCTTGCACATAGTAGCTATTTAAGAGTTGGGTTGAATTGAGTCTGAGAGTACTGAGAAGATGAAATAACAAAGAGGATATCGACTGGAAGCATTATAATGATGTTGATTGGTAGACTTCAATTCCTTCAGGTTTCATTGCCTTGGCAATGAAGAGAATGTCCACTGGAATTATTATAATAATAATGTTTGGTAGGGGGGAAGGAAAGGAAAGGGAGAACTATTTATATAGCACCTACTATGGGTCAAGCACTTTCCTAAATGTTTTATAAATATCTCATTTGTTCCTCACAACAACCCGATGAGGTAGGTGCTATTGTTATCCCCATTTTACAGTTAAGGAAACCGAGGCAAACAGGTTAAGCGACATGCCCGGGGTAACAGTGAAAAAAATGTTTGAGGACAGATTTGAACTCAGTTCTTCCTGACTCCAGGGACAGCACTCTACCCACTGTACTCCCTAGCTGTAGACTCTTAAACTTTTGGGTTTTGCCTAGGGCTCCAGTCAATAAATAAATGAGTAGAATGAATAAATGGCTAAATAAATAAATAAATGTTTGTATACATATATACACATATCTATATTATATATATACACACATATATATGTATATATGTGTGTGTTCATCCATCATTTATCCATTCAAATAATGTTTTTTGAGTACCTGGTATACGATAAGCCCTATTGCTACCTTACAGAAAAGCAGACAGTAAGTTTTCTAGTAGAGGAAGCAGTCAGAGAGTGACATAAAACTTGGAAATGGTATGGCGTGAGACTTGAATTTCAACCAGAAATAAAATGAAAAAGTCAGATGTTTAATTATATCCAAGAAAATCCTAAATTTGTCAATGGTAATGCATGTTGCAGCATTACCAGTTGTCCTTGGGTGTCAAAACCTGAAAAAAAAAAAAGGAAGTGAGATTCCAACATGATATAAATTGCTGGTCTGTTTCTCTATTCTGGTCTTCTAGCCATAGACTTAAATGAAAAGTCACTATAGAATAATAATAAAGAACTCAGTTGGCCAGACACATGATTGCAACTGACTCATGCTTTGGTCACATTTGTAGTGAACAGAAAAGGCCGCTTCAAGCCTGAGTTATGAATTCTGACTATTGGAGAATGCCAGGGCTTAACTAATTACAATTTTTACTAATTACGATTCAATCAATCAAAAAGTATTTATTCAGCAGGGGATACAAAGAGTGAAATAAACCCTATTCACAAGGAGTATTATTGCCTAAGGTAACTGTTTTCAAGGAGTAGAGAATAATGCTGCAGTTTTGAGCCTGGGAAATTAGAAGAATGGTGGAACCTTTGACAAAAACAGGGAAATTTGAAAGAGGGGGAGGTTTGGGGTGGGGAAAAGATAATGAGTTCTATTTTGGACATGCTTGTTTTGAGATGTCTCTAGGATATCCAGTTAGAAAGGTCCAGTAGGCAGCTGGTGATACAGGACTGAACCTCAGGGGAGCGATGGGTTCTGGATGCATGAATCTGTGAGTCATCTGCATAGTGATGATAATTAGATCCATGGTAGCAGAAAGGTTATAAATAGAGAGTCTAGTGAAAGAGGAGAAGGGCCCAGTATCATTGGAGAGCAGACAATTATGAGGCTTGATGAAGGTAGCTGGAATGAAGAAAAGCAAAGATTTCAACTTGCAGAAAAAGATGTAGGAATGTGATAGTTGTCTCAGTATTTGAAAACCCGTAATGTGGAAGAGTGATTAGGCTTATTCTACTTGGCCCTAGCGTTCTGATCTATATCTTGCCACTGGACCAGATGGCTCCAGAGGAGAGAGTGAGGCTGGTAACCTTGCACAACCCTCCTCACTTAAATCCAATTCACTTACAAGTCATGGCAGCACCTCCCTGATGTCATGGTCCTCTTCCAGAACGAAGGACAAACAACAACAGAGGGCTTAACAAAGATCAATAGGTAGAACTGGCAGATGAACAAATTTAGGCTCGTTATAACTAAGAGTGTGCTGGTAAATGTTTAACAACTGGCTCCCCCCACCACCACCACCAAATGTACTCATGACACACCTGTAAGTTTAATTTGCATTATTAACATTTTTACTATTACTTTCTTAAGTCCAGATAATCATCAAAACATCAAATCAAGCCCTAATTTGTAGTGTTAGCACTGAAAATTTAACAATCAACTTTTTTTTTCCAGCCAGTGTGAGCTAATTCTAGCACTCCCCTGGCTATAAGGCAGAATTTTCTAAACTGTAGGGCTCAACACCCACTCAGAAGGGATGAGAAGGTATGGCCAACATTATTGAATATTTTCTAGTACAACTCCCTGATGCATAATTCACTTTTTCTTCAATGAAAAAAAGCTTCCAATTAATGTTAACAAAAGGGATTCTAGCAAGGGGGAATTAATTTCATCTCAGTGAATTGACATAGAGATTATTTAATGTGATATGTGTAAACTTGGTCAAATTTAAGTTATGGTAGCAATCTCTTACCATCCTTATCATTTGGCATAGACTCATGACATAAATGAGTTGTGTTATCATATTGTATTTGAATGTTAAGTGGGTAAAGTTGAAGTTAAACAATCTTAGTGTGGAAGTTAAAATGACCATATCTGTTATATTTTTCAACATTATAATTATTATTATTAATTTTTTTTTCTTTTTGGCTAGGCAATTGGGACTAAGTGACTTGCCCAGGGTCACACAGCCAGTAAGTGTCAAGCGTCTGAGTTTAGATTTGGATTTGAACCCAGGTCCTCCTGACTCCAAGACTGGAGCTCTATCCATTGCGCTACCTAGCTGCCCCAACATTATTCTTATTGGTGAGTTTGATATAACAAGCTAGCTTCCCAAATAATTGCAACCTTAAACAAATAGAAATAACTTGAGAATGGTACAGATAATGATTTGAAATTTTCAATAATTAAATTTAATTTAGCTTTTTAAATGTCTTATTTTCTAATTTTAAAAATTTAACATTTCGTTATGAATCTAACGAACTCACAAATATGAACATTTCAATGTGCAAAGAACAGAAAGGAGGTTACATATGAAACTACAATTTTCTCTTACATAGGGTTTTTTTAGTGGCATAATAAATTTATCATAAACACAAAGTTGCCCTGTCTGTATATGTCCTCTTCTGAACTTTCTGCTCTGTTCTGTGTTGTTTTTTTCATTAATACTTTTTTCTCTTCTTCTTCTTTTTTTTTTTTTTGTATCACTATTACTACTCACCAATTCCCTTTCCCACCAGCCTCCTTCCCTGTTCCTTGTAGCAAATGAGGATAGTCAGGCAGAAGAAATACAGACATTGATCATGTCTAAATGTATATTTTATTCTGTACCTTGAGACCACCACCTCTCTGTTGAAAGGTGGTAAGGATGTTTTCTTACTAATCTCTTGAAGCCATAACTAGTCATTACATTTTTCAGAGTTCCTTTTAAAGTTGTTTTCCTTTACATTTTTGTAGTCATTATATAAATTGTTCTCCTGCTTCTGCTCACTTTACTCAGCCTTATTTGATAAAAGTTTTCCCTAATATCTCTGAATCTATCCCTTTTGTAATTACTTATAGAAGAATAGAATAGAATGTAATACAGAGAACATTTATTACATTCATATACCATAGTTCATTTTTTCTCTAAACAATAGAACACCCCCCCCCCATATACACAGTTTGTAATTCTTTGCTACAACAAAAGGTGTCGTATTTTTGAACATCTAGATGATTTCCCTAGGTTTCTTACCTCACTGAGGTAGTAGCAACATTGCAGGGTCAAAGGGCATGCACAATTTTGTGGGTTTCAAGTTCCAAATCACTTTCCTGACTGGTTATTTCAATTCACATCCTTACCAACAGTACATTGGTGTGCCTATTCCCTTCTCTCTTATTTTTAAAAACCAATATAATATCCCTTTATGCTAGATAAATATAGAACATTCTTGAAGAGGAAAATTTATTAGAACAGCTGAAATACCAAGTCAAAAATCCAAATCCAGAAAATACTATCCATTATACTTACTATTGGGATTTAACAAGTATAACTATCAATGGAGAGGAAAGATTACTGTGTTTGCTTTGCACAAATATTTAACTGTTGATGCCATAGTTAGCATAGTTACATTTTAATAATAATAAAAACATAAAACATTAAATAACTTCTTGAAAGTGTATATACAAAATATATTGGCAAAACAAGATGGTTTTTTCCAAATAAAATTAGATGCTTTTAATAAGCCAAAAAAACTTTTTAAAAAACCTTAACTATGATCTCAAAGGATTTCTTGCATGGAATAAATTTTCTCACAGAATTGCCAAGCATAAAAGCCTTAGTCTATGGGAGAAAGATTGGTACTATCTGTAGTTATTGATCTGGTTAAAGTGATACTTAATATATCATATACAAAATGCTTTGAATGGGTTCACTGCAGTTAACTCAGTGAAAAGAATTGCTCACATGTGTAAAGACCTTTGGGATCAATTAATCAAGATACTAAAATTTTACTATTTTACATTACAAGTAGATGGTACAACAGATATAGTCAAAGATGCTTATTTGTAGTATATGTTGTTGAAACTAATGTGAGGGAAGAGTTGCTACTTGGCAAATCTATTGCTTAGTTGTAATACCATATCAAGCAAAATTTTCCGTATAATTGATGTTTTTTAAAAAATTAAAATGACATGATGTGGGAAAATTATATTATGCTTTGCACTGATGGAGTTCTGTTGATGTCTGATGTTGAAATGCAAGTTGCAAGTATTAGTTAAAAAGGTGATCCTTTATAGTTTGGACATTTTTTGTGCTTAAAAGATAATCACTAGCATTGAGAAATATGAATGAGGAGCTATGTACTTGCCTGTTTTCTTTTTCCCAAAGTGTTTATCCACTGCTGTTACTAGTATCCAACTTTGATTAGAATGTCCTAAATAAAACAAATACCTTTGTAAAAAAAAAAAAAATGTAAACCCCTTAAGGGCAGGACTGTTTTTTCTTTCTTTCTTTCTTTCTTTCTTTTTTATCCTAGCACTTAGTACACTTAGTACTATCACACAGTAAGCACTTAATAAACATTTGTTGATTGTTTTGAGAGGTTGTCAGACCAGAATAGAGTTCAAAGTGACTATCACCTCCATATTCCCATAATCCATGCTTCTCTTAATGCAGCTCAAGATCATATTAGCTTTGTTGGCTTCTATATCATGCTGCTGACACATAATAAAGCTTCTAATTGATGAAACCTAGGGCTTCTAATCCACTAAAACCTCTGGCTTTTTGTTTTTTGTTTTTTTAATATCCTGCTGTCTAACTATGTCTTCCCCATTTTGGACTCGTGAAGCTGATTTTTGGAATCCAAGTGTAAGATGTCCTCAAGTAGTTCTATCAAAAAGTGAATGTAGTTATCATGAGAAGTAGTGAGTTCTCCCTTACTAGAAGGCATTACATAACTGCCTGTTGAGCTTTTTTTGGGGGGTTGGGTAGGACTAGATCAGGGGTTCTTAACCTGGAGTCCATGAGATTAAATTTTAAAAAATACTTTGATAATGGTATTTCAATAGAATTGAGTTCCCATATAATGCTATGTTTCTGAATTTATATATTTAAATTGTTATTCTGAGAAGGGGTCCATAGACTTCACCAGACTACCCAAGGGGGTCTATGATACCCTTAACAAAATGTTAAAAACTCCTGGACTAGATAGTTTTTGAGTTTCCTTCTCTTTCTCAAATTTTGTGATTCTATGCATGGACAAATCTAGAAGCAGCTAATCATTAACATCAAAGAGTAGTTGTTAAGCACCCACATATAGTTTTCCCATTCTGTGTCTTGTATTCCATCCCTAGAGAATCTGAAAAGTAATCAATCAGTATTTATGTGTTAATGGGTTTGAATGGGTTCATGGTGAAGGTTGCTGTGGCCTTCCTTTTCCTTCCCAGCTATCATAAGTGTATTTTAACAGTTGCCTTCTGGAGACATGGAACCTTGACCCAAAGGAATGTCTAATGAAGGAAATTTCAAACTAAAGGGAAGGGTAGCAGCATAGTCATCATATGGGAGAATTTTTTGGAAGGGTAAGCAGGGTTGTAAGGTACTCCTAAATAAGTATGGTGATGTAGGTGTTTCTTCTGCCTAACTCCAGTTGTTCTATAGGGCTGCTAAAGTAGTAACCACAATGCCAAAGAGACTGGCCAATAAGTCATTTTTTTAATACTATGACTCAAGCAAGATGAAGTAATTTTAAGGATTTAAATTAGCTATTAGACCATGAAAGAAAAATATACTAAGCATCCCTACCACATCCTGTCACTAGACTTGGACTCAGAAAGCCTGGATTCAGCTGCCAAATCAGCCTACCCATGTGGCCTTGGGCAAATTACTTAACCTCTGGGAACCTCAGTTTCGTCATCTTTAAAATGAGCATAATAATCTTTATGCTTATTACACATATATATTATATACACCACACATATATACATATATATCTCACAGGATAATTGTGGGAAAAGTGATTTGTAAATAAGAAAACTCCTATATAAACACAAATTGTTATTATTTATTTTGTTGTTAAATGTAATTTTTATTGTATTGTCAGAAAAAGATGTATTTAATATTTCTGCTTTTCTTCATTTGTGAGGTTTTTATGCTCTAATATGTGGTCAATTTTTGTGAACGTGCATTGTACAACTGAGAATAGATATATTCCTTTCTATTCCTATCCAATTATTCCCCAGAGGTCTAGAATATTTAACTTTTCTAAAATTCTATTCATCTCCTTAACTTCTTTCTCATTTATTTTATGGTTAGATTTATCTAGGTCTGAGAAGGATAAATTGAGGTCTCTCACCACTATAGTTTTACTATCTATTCCCCCCTATAACTCATGTTTCCTTCAAGAATTTAGATGTTATGTCATTTGGTATGTACACGTTTAATATTGATATCAATTCATTGTCTATAGTACATTTTAGCAAAATGTAGTTTCCCTGATTACCTCTTTTAATGAAGCCTATTTTTGTTTTTGCCTTGTCTGAGATCATGATTGCTACCCCTGCCTTTTTTTACTTAGCTAAAGCATAATAGAATCTGCTCCAGCCCCTTATTTTAACTCTGTGTGTATCTTTCTGTTTTGTTATTGTTATTTACTATAGTCACTTTCTGCCTTGCTCAATCACCTAAACAAAGAAGCTGGGTTATCATTCTCTTGGTCAAACAACTGCGCCAAAGCTGATGGGTGACCAAGGCCTAGGCTTTACAGGGTGTGGTCTAATCTATTATTATCCCCCATTATAATACTGGGATTAGGATAGAAAGATGATACCCAGATTCAAAAGCTTTACATCTAATACTGAGATAGCTACCTCATTATGTAGCAGTTCTTGCTTCACAGTATTACCAGTTTATAACAAGCAGTATTAAAGTATATAACAAAGCACTTAAAAAAAACCCCAGGACTTTGCTGTAATCAGATGGCTTAATATAGGAGCTGGAAACCAAATCAAGGGCTCCATTCATGGTACAAGAAGGTATTTTATGACAAGGCTTCATTGTAATCATTAACGGTACGAGGGAAAAGCACTACCTCTGAAGTTAGGAGACCAGAGTCTAGCTTACCTCTGATGCTTAACACCTGTGATTCTGGGCAAGTCAAGTAACCTTAATGGGTCACAGTTTCCTCCACTTGTAAAACAAGGAGGATTGGACTAGATGGTAGCTAGGTGTAGCAGATAGAGAATTGGGCCTGCAGTCAGGAAGACCTGAGTTCAAATTCAGCCTCAGAACATTCATTAGCTTCATAACCCTGGGTAAGTAATTTAACCTCTGCCTACCTCAGTTTCCTTGACTATAAGATGGGGATAATAAACAGCACCTACCTTCCAGGGTTATTGTGAGGATCAAATGAGATAATACTTGTAAAGCTCTTAGCACCTTTCCTGACATATAGTAGATGCTTAATAAATGCTTGTTTCCTTCTTCCCTTCCTTTAAAGATAAATGAGGCTAAACATTTAGGCCTGCCCATTTTTTCTTTCTTTTTGCAATTCTGAGTTTTATGCATTTCTCTCTCTGTTTTCTTGTCTTTCTGCTGACCCAGTTAGGTACTGGGAGTGTGTAAGGCAATATTTATGGTCCTAAAAAAAAAATTCAAAAAGCAATTGCTCTAGGGCCGCTAGGTGGCACAGTGGATAGAGAGCACCAGCCCTGAAGTCAGGACCTCAGTTCAAATCCGACCTCAGACACTTGACACTTCCTAGCTGTGTGACCCTGGGCAAGTCACTTAACCCTGATTGCTTCAAAAAAAAAATTGCTCTATAGCCCTTCAGTCAATCAACAAGCATTTATTATACACCCACTACGTGCTGAACATTGCACTTTTGTTTTTGTTGAGTCATTTTTCTATTGTGTCTGACTCTTTATGACCCCATTTAGATACTGGAGTGGTTTGCCATTTCCTTCTCCAGCTCATTTTACAGATGAGGAAACTGAGGCAAATAGGGTGAAGTAACTTGTCCAGGGTCACAGAGCATGTAAGTGTCTGAGGCTGGATTTGAACTCAGGAAGATGAAGCTTCCTGACTTCAGGCCTGGCACTCTGTGCACGGAGACATCTAGCTGCCCCAGCACTGCTCTAGGCATAGACGAAAATGAAAGTTCCTGCCTTTAAGGAGCTTATATTCTATGGGAATAGACAACATAATTTTGGTGGGGATGGCACTGACAGCTATGGGTAGGAGGAAAGCTGTACTGAGAAAATCTTTAATGCATAAATCATCCCCACCTACATGAGGTAGCAGGGTGATAGCACAAAAAGTTTGCTGGACTTGGGGTCAGGAGAGACTTGAGTTTAAATCCTGATTCTCACTCTTACTAGTCACATGACCCTGAATAGGTCACTTAAATGTGCTGATCTTGAGATTCCTGATGTGTGAAATGGGGATAATAATAACCATAATGACATGAGCAGCTAGATGTCTCAGTGGATAGAGTGCCAGGCCTGAATCAGGAAGATTCATCTTCCTGAGTTCAAATCCAGCCTCAGACCCTTACGTGCTGTGTGAAGCTAAAGTAATGCATTGCAAGGGTCAAATAACAATATCTACAAAGTTCTTTTAGCCTAAATGGGTATTAGCCATAACACCATCTAAACAACTGAATTCGAACTCTAGTTTAAACTTTCTTCCCAAATGTCACCTTTCAGATCAGAATTTTTTGCATCAGTTCAGAAGAGGTTTCAGCACAATGCTCACTGCTACCTCCCCCTCCACTTTGCTTGTGGAAGTCTCTCCCTGTAACTAAACCTGAGCTTCCTGAACTGGTGGGTGCGGCTCAGGGAGGGCCCTTTGCCTCCGTGGGACTTCTGTAGATGGGGAGAGAAAGCTTTGTTTGGCACCTGGCCTTTTGTGGTTCATGTTTATGCTACCATTGTCACTGGACCTCACTGAAACTGCTCTGTTTGAATAAGGAATCAGCTGTGCAATTAAAAATACAATGAACTAATCTGGTGAGGTTTGCAATAATTTTTCAAAAAATAATCACCCTATTTTTTGGATAAAATTGAGCATCTTCTTTTCCTATGTACAATGAGGATTCCTATGAGGAATTAGGAATACAAATCTATGACCATTCTTTTCTTACAAGCAATATGTGGGTGTGATCTTTCTACCCAAGGGATTTTAATTCTTCTTTATGTGTTTGAATGCTCCATGTAACGACTGGCCCATAGGAAAAGATTTCTCTGGGGAGTACATTTTTATAACTATGCCTATGAAGTCATTATAAACACCTTAATAGCTAGGCAAATTCATTTTTTCCAAACTCGTAAGCTATCATTGCAGAGGAGAAGATTTCTTGGCTGAGAAGACCAGGTCCCAAATTCTTTCAGTGGAAGCTTGATCCCCAAGACCAGAAGCACATCATTACATTCCAGGTGCTGTGAAAATACACAAGGCGGAGACATAGCTGACTTAAAAGTATACTGCCCATCCTTACATAGGAGGTCTCTGAAGGCAAAAGCATTCTCACTGTTCTTCCCCTCACCTGTCTGTTTCAGAACCAAGGAGGCAAATACAGTTGTGAGAATAAATAATAAATGAAATAATTTTTTTTAAGTTTGAAATTTTAGGAGAAATACGCCACATGTTATTCCAAGGTATTGTTATCATTGAGTTCAATTCTTCTATAATTTGAGTAACACAAAGTTCAACTTGCGGTATCTCTTGGAGCTAAGTTGGCACAAACCTGCAAATTATCAGGAAAAGTCTGGCTAGATCAGTTAGTTAAAATACAGTGCTAATGAGGCCGGGTTGCATCCTTTAGCAAACCTTGAGTCAGAGGCACATCAAGGCCCCAGCCTGAGAAAGTTTCCCTTCTGGACAGACCAGTTGGTAGGTGCCAACTGTTCCACATGGGAGACAGGGTGATACAGTGGAAAGGCCATGGGATTTGGAGTCAGGGGGCCTATCTTCAAATCCTGATTTTCACTATAATTCCTCTGTGACTATGGGCAGGTTATTTCACCTTTATGGGACTAAGTTTCCTCATCTATATAATGGGGGTGGGAGGAAAGAGTGGGATGGGTGGCATATGGGGTATTCAGAGAGGACTAGCCCCTCTGAGTTGAGGGCTTGCCAAGCCCTTTTCAGGGCTGCTTATCCACCTTCGGTGGCCACCTCTCATTCAATTCTCACCTGTGGCTCCAAGAATCTGCAGCATGCACAGCGGTCACACCCTGGGAAATGGTCTCAGCAGGTGAGCTAAACCAGGTTGAGGATGTCTGACAGGCCTCAAACCTGTCGGTGAGTTAGGGGGATGTCTACCCCAAGCATTCGAAGACTTCCCCAGCAAAAGGGCGGATGAGAAGAGCTGCCTATGTACCTGCTTTCCCAGGTGTCCCAGGCTCTCTGCAGACACTGGATCCTAACAGTTCCTCTCTTCATCCTCCGGCCAGTGATTACGGATCTTTCAGCCCAGTGTCAGATCAGGGAGGTTGTCCCCCCTCCTTTTGAGGCTATACAATTTGTTTCCAGTTCAATCATCCCTGGGTACAAAGAAGCTCCCCGAGGAGTAGGCTTTTTGTCTGTGTCTCATTGCAGAATGACCTCTGCTTTGGAGCTTTGCTTCTCTTCAGAGCTACAGGGCAACCTATCACTGACCCTGGACTCACAGAGTGTAACCTAAACCAGCTGTGGTGTTGATTCACCCAAGGAACTACTTGTTTAGGGATTTGAAAAAAAACAACAACAACACAAAACACCTGGTCGTCCCTTAATGTAATCACATTAGATACTGGGAAGGTATAATAATGTAGTAGAAAGTATATTGAACATGAAATCAGAATACCTTGGACCACTGCCTCTCTGAGCCTGTTTCTTCATCTATAAAATAAGTACAATAATATTTAATTTCCAATTTCATAGTTATTCATTGCTCTTTGTAAACTTATTTTGTGAAGTTCTATATAAATGAGAGCTATTCTCATTCTCATTACTGCTACCTAGGAATATCGATGACAGCCCTCACCCATCATCTCAGGAGCATTCTAAGCAGATTCTTGTTGATTTATGCTTTTTTGGGGGGGGGGAAATCTGCTTTCATTCACAGGTGTAAACACCAGCAGGAGTCAGTCAGTCAATAAAAATTTATTAAGCCCCCCTATGTGCCAAGCACTGTGCTAAGCACTAGGGATACAAAGAAAGGCAAAAGACAGTCCCTGTTCTCAAGGAGCTCACAGTCTAATGGGGAGACACAACAACATAATAATAGCTAACATTTATATAGCACTTATTATTCTCCAGGCACTGTGCTAAGCACTTTACAAATATTATCTTATTTGATGCTTACAGCAATCTTGGGATGTATTATTATCCACATTTTATAGTTAAGGAAACCGAATCAGAAAGAGGTTTGGTGACTTACCCAGGGTCACACAGTTAATAAGTGTTTGAGGCTGGATTTGAACTCAGGTCTTCTTGACTCCAGTCCTAGTGCTCCATCTACTGTGCCACTTAGCTGTCTTTATCAATTCTAATAACATATACAAACACGCTATACACAGGATAAATTGGAAATAATCAACAGAGAGAATGTACTAGAATTAAGCAGGATCAGGAAAGGCATTTTGTAGATAATGAGATTTTAGCTGGGACTTGAAGGAAGCCAGGAACTGGAGATGAGGAGGGAGAGTTTTCCAGGCATGGGGGACAGCCAGGGGAAATGTCTGGAGGTGGGAGATGGAGTACCTTGTGGGAGAAACAGCAGTTCAGTTAGGTGAATTTAGAAGCGGTTGAACAAGTGAACCCAAAGAATGGTGAATGCATCACTACTGACATAGAGGAAACTCTCTAGAGCAGAGGTGTCAAACTCCCAGCAAAACTTCCTAGAGTGGCATGAACTAGATTAAAATGTAATTGGGAAATATTGAACAAAATCAATAAAATACAGTATAACATTTTGTGAGCCCAGTACTTAGAACAGTGTCTTACACACAGTAGCGGCTTGATACATGTTTATTGATAGTACTAACATGTGATTTTTTTTTTTTTTGTGAGGCAATTAGGGTTAAGTGACTTGCCTAAAGTCACACACAGCTATCCGAGTATTATGTATCTGAGGCCAGATTTGAACTCAGGTCCTCCTGATTCCAAGGCTGGTGCTCTATCCACTGTGCAACCTAGCTGCCCCCCTAACATGATTTTCTAAATCAATACTTAGCCCTCAGGGACCCATTTCTGTTTGACTTTAGACACTACCATGAACTCTCAGGAGTGTCTGTCTATGGTCCAGCTCTGTTCAACATTTTTACATTAAAGTGGATGAAAGAATAGATTCTATGTTTATCAAATTTAGAGATGACATGTTGACAAAAATCAAGATCCAAACAGTTCTTGACCGGCTAGAAATATGGACCAAATCTCATGAGAGCAAATGTAATAGGGACACATGTAAAAATCCTGTACTTAGCTTCTTGATGAAAGGAATGGCTTAAAACAAATACAAAGACCATCTATTTGCTACACCACCACACTACCTAGAAATTAATTTAAAACACAATTTTTAATGTAAATAATTATTATTTGTGTATTTTATGACTGGAATAAAACAAATATACATTTAGAAATCATATTTATAGATACATAAATGTTATGCAAAATTGGCATAGTAAAAATATAAAAATGTAAGAAAATGGGTCTGATTATTGTTGGTCTTTCTGCCTCACTAATTTTTCTGTCCTTGGAGTTAAAGATGTGACTGCAAGATGGAAAGCAGAGCCAGGCAGCATTTGCTTTTTTTTTTTTAAACTATGATTTTATTATTGCCACACTGGTTTCTTGCTGACAGTTATTTAAAAAAGTAATTCAGTACAAAGACTTGATTAAAAAGAAGAACACTTAAAAAAAAGGAAACCCTTTGATGTGTCATTACAAGAGATTTTAATTTTTTAAAAAAGTTTTCTTTTCTAATTCTGAATGTTTTATCTTCAAATGCTGTGAAAACTTTGCTAGCTTTATGCTTTGAGCAATAAAAGTTAATTCAACAAATGTCACACTGTAGGGGTCCTGGTGAACTTTCCTCTGCTACAGGCCAGTGGATGGATGAATCTAATTTTTAAATGTTTAGTGTAGGGGTGGGGAACCTGCCCCCACATGTGGCTCTCTAGGTCCTCAAGTGTGGCCCTTTGACTGAATCCAAACTTCAGGGAACATGTGGCCTCCCCACCCCTGATTTAGTGTTACAACTTCAGATAAAAATTAAGAATTTCTTCCTTTCAGGGATATAATGAGCTCTTCATTTTAATTACCAGGTGTACTTGGGTCTGAAATATTTCACCCTTGCGAAAAATGGATAAAGAAAAGTCCCTTTTATTTTCATTTAATTATTCTTATTGTTTTTAATTATTTTATATTTATAATTATTAATTATATTTAATTAAATATCTTCTAGTTCCTTAGTATTTATGTTAACCAAAGAATATGCTGAACAAATCTTTAAACATGAAACTATAGTAATGAATGTCACCAAGGTACAGCACTAGAAAAATGAACACCTCCCACCACCTGCTGGTTAGTTATGAATTGCAAACAGAGGTGAGGGCTCTGGGATTTCTTTTTCATATCCTTGGGTGTGCACCCTGGGGCACCCCTTTTGCTCAGCTGGATTGTGGTCACCGGACCTTCCACCCAAGGCAGGAATGAACCATTAGTACCTGCTCTATTTGAGCATAATAAATGAAGATAGAATTCACCCTGCCCATTAGGAGTTTGTTCCAGATTCAAGAAGTAGGAAGCTTTTAGCTTTTTAGACTAGCCGTAGTTTTCTGGGATACAAATAATTGGAAAATGCTGTTTTAAGAGTTTTTTACCCTAAATTCTCCAGGATCACTCCTAGAAGTTAGCTTCTTGGTTGAAGAAACTGTTTAAAACAAATACAAAGGAATGCTGCAATTTATGATCTCCAGATGGGATTGTGTAGGCCTGGAAGCAGCTGAAATAGCTCTGTTTTGACCGGATCTGACTAGTTTTATCTTTCAATAGGGAGAAAGTTCCTCCCACTGAGAAATTGTAGATTGTGTTAACAAAGAGGACAACTTGTGTTCAGCAGGAAACTGCAAATACACTAAAGAAATCCAGATTTTCAAGACTGCTTCTCATATTATTTCATGTGTTTTTTCTCTTGTAAGATGATAATCTGTATTAGTTAATGTTTATATCATTGCAAAACTGGCATTTTGAGTCATATTTTTTTAAAAGTTGGATAAAATCTGAAAGTAGAAAGGTGTATAGTTTAGGGTCCTTATAGAAGGAAGAAGTAGAATATGGTAGTGTTGATAAAATTCAATTTTCTATTCTGTCTAGTAAAGTAGGTGCTTAATAAGCATTTGTTGAATGGATGAATGAATGCCAAAAACACTTTTAAATGATCATGATTCTTTAAAATGATCACTTATGATTTAGTGTTTTTCCATAGTGCTTTTATTAGTAATAAAGTAAAATGAAGGAAGTGTATATAGTCTATGAAGACACAAAGTTCAAATGTTTTTCAAATATCAATAGTTGTTTCTTGAGGGCCTGAATGCTAAGTACCCAGAACTTTGGTAGGTCATATGGAAAACAAAAACAAACAAACAAACAAAAAGAAGTGTTTCCTGCCCTGGGGAGAACTTATAATACACAAGGAGGTTCTGCTCACTTCATTCTTCATCATTATTATTATAAATACACAAATTAAAAATAAAGGACATATGAAGGAAGACTCTATCTGCATCCAAAGAAAGAAATGATAAATAGAAGTGTGTATAGAATGATTTTACATATATATGTGTATGTATGTATACAATATGTATATGTGTATGTGGGGGGGAAATAAAGGAATTTACACGATAATTTTGTTGTATATTTGGAGGGAACAGCAAGTTATACATGGTATATTTGCAGTTTCATGTGCAATTATCTTTTTTACTGTACTAATGCTTGTTTTGTTCTGTGAATTGAAAACAAAATAATTAAAAAAATAATAGTACAGAAGGGGGAAATAAGGAAATACGCTTGAAACAAACAACTATCATATAAATAGTTAGTAAAAAAAACTTTTTGTGCTCCTTGCCTCCGCTTTCTCACTTCCTGTTCACTTTTTATCCCTTGTAATCTGACTTCCAATTTATGACTCAACTGAAAGGACTCTCTCCAAGGTCACTAATGATTGCCTTATTGCTAAATCCAATGACCTCTTCTTAGTCCAATGCTGTTGTCCATTCTCTGTTTCTGGATGTTCCGTCCTGCCTGGGTTACTGCTCTCTCCTGGTTCTCCTCTGCTCTGGTTCTGGTCTGGCTAATCCTCCTCAGTCCCCTTTGGCAGAATCATCGCCCTGTCCCCCTGAGCCTACCCTTCCTTCTATTTCCCTTCTTTCTGTTTAGGACAGGGGTGGGGAACCTGCGGCCTCGAGGCCACAAGTAGCCTTCTAGGTCCTCACATGCGACCCTGAAAGTCAAAGGGCTGACCTTGAGGACCTAGAGGGTCACATGTAGCCTCGAGGCCGCAGGTTCCCCACCCCTGGTTTAGGGTACCCCATCCTTCCATCACCCAGGTTCACAGCTTAGAAGTCTTCCAGGACTCTTCACTCTCACTCACCCCTCACATCCAACCAGCTGCCAAATGCTAGCAACAGATTTCACCTCCATAACATCTTGAATCTGTCCTCTTCTCTCCGCTCTTACTACCCTGATCGTGTCTCATCTAAACTACTGCAGTGTCCTTCTAATAGGTATTGCCTACATCAGGCCTTCTGCCCTCCTGATCCACCTTCCATTGAAATTCCAAAAATGCAGGACTGACCCTATTACTCCCTCACTCAAGAAACTTCAATGGTTTCTTATAACTACTAGAATGAAATACAAACCTCACTGCTTGGTCTTTAAAACCCTTCACAATCTGGCTCCAACCTGCCTTTGTAGTCTGTTTACACATTATTCCCTCTCTCACACTTGGCATTCTAGTCAAACTGGTTTACTTTTTATTTCCTATATACAAGTCTGTGCTGATAAATGATTAACTATCAGCTCTCTGTCCTACTATGTGGGACACATTTTTAATTTTAATCTTTGTTACTAACATTTTCTCCATCACTTTCTTAAGTCCAGAGAATCTACAAAATAATAAATCAAGCCCTGCTTTTTGTTGTTTGCTGATTTCATTTTTCAGTCATGTTCTACTGTCTGTGACCCCATGTGGGGTTTTCTTGGCAGAAATACTGGAGTGGTTTGCCATTTCCTTCTTTGGCTCATTTTACAGACGAGGAAACTGAGGCAAATGGGGTTAAGTGGCTTGCCCAGGGTCACCCAGCTCAAAAGTGTCTGAGGCCAGATGTGAACTCATGAAGATGAGTCTTCCTGGCTTTAGGTGAGGTACTGTATTTACTATGTCACCTAGTTGCCCTCTTTGCTGATTACTGAGATGTAAATGCACACACTGAAAACTTAACAGTCAGTTCTTTCCTGCCCAGCTAACTGGCTCTAGCACACTCTTACCTATGTATATACAACATTGTATCTTATGGCCAGTGCTTTTGTCTAGACTATTGCCTGTACCCTGAATGTTCTCCCTCTTCAGCTCTACCTTTTAGAACCTTTAGCTTTCTTTAAGGCTCAGCTCACACCTTCACCTCTTCAATAGACCCTTCCCAATGTCCACAATTGTTGGTGCTCTGCCCCTGTCTACAGTTATTTTGTAAATGCAGGGTGATCTAAAAGTCTTAGTGCAGTTTTAAGCTATCCAAACTGCACTAAAATTTTTAAAACACCTCGGTATTTTGTATTTACTTATCTCTGTCCATTATGCTTTCCTCCAGTAGAATGTACTTTCCTTGAGGACAAGAAAACAATTTTTTTTTGGTCATCTTTGCATTTCCCAGCTCCTAGCACAGAGCTTAAAAATGCTTCTTGAATAGAATTGCATAGATCAATACTTCAAAGCATACAATGTGAGAGCTGAGGAGAAAGAGATTAGGATAAATTAAGGGGACTGAAATTCTAATTTTCAGAAAGCATGGTCTGTCTCTACGACACAGACACTCATGCATTTGGGTATTTATACACAATTCGTAGTTATCGCAAACTGGTGGTAAGGACAGAAGGACCAGTCCTGGAAGTCACAGAGAAGGGAAGGCTTTGGTGTTTCAATGAAACACTGCTCTCAAAGGCCACTTCCTTGGGCCTTCAGATATAGCTTGCAAGGCTTACATACCGTAGACTCTGAAAGCTGAAGCTCTCTCTGCCTTGGTTCAGGATCTGTCATTTCTTATCAGCTTGGCCCTGCTTTGTCCGAGGAACATCTGACCTTGACTTAGTCCTATGTGTCTTTGCTTATCAGCTCAGTACCAGACAATTGTTTGGTCTCAGTGTCATGTCCTTGGTGCTTGACTGCAGTCTTCTCAATAGTCTTATTTTTTTTTTAGCCACTTTTATCTTTCCCTTAATAACTTGGTTTATAAATCTACTCACATAGACTAAGCTATAAACAGTACACATATATCTATATACAATATGTGTATTCATATGAGCCCTTTCTCTTATAATTCTCTATCCCAGTTTTTATTCTGGTTTAATTAAAAAAACAACAAAATATTGGATTCCAAAGCTGTTTGATCCAATTTCTCAATTATTCCATTAATGGAAAATAGCTGCTAAAATTATTCATTATACACTTGCACATTATTTTATTCAGTAATGATTATTCATTAATGCAGAATTGATTTTAGTTTTCTATTACAATTACCTTCAGCCTAAAATCATAATTATTGATAAATCAGTGACCAAACTCATAGTGGTATTCACATAACAGTATCCACATAAAGGTTTCACAGATCAGTGGGGCTTGAGCTGGGCCTTGAAGCATGGGTAAGATCTGAATTATTTAGAAAAGCATTCTAAGCAGAGTGAGTAAGAATGAACATAGCACAGATGGAGAAAGAGTAACCGCGGCGTGGGTGGGAGGCAGTGAAGAGGACAATCTGACTGCAGCAGATGGCTGATTTTGAATAGTAGGAGACAAATTG
The DNA here is from genome assembly GCF_900497805.2 of Vombatus ursinus. Taxonomy (NCBI): domain Eukaryota; kingdom Metazoa; phylum Chordata; class Mammalia; order Diprotodontia; family Vombatidae; genus Vombatus; species Vombatus ursinus. Next base: position 38,543,663 of record NW_020954557.1, on the reverse strand, counting down.
GGTGATGGGTAATTAAAGTGGTACCATATCCCCGAGGGTCTTGAATACTAGGAAGAGGAATAGGTAAGTAAGAAACAGCATAGGCTTTGGATCAGGGAAGTGGCTTAATGAAAATGATAGCCACTTAGGGGTCTGTGTTCTCAGACCTGGCATTCTACATCTCTGACCTTAACCTTTGGCAAGAGATAGCATTACCTAATTGAAAAATAACCAGTCTTAGGGCCAAGAATATCTGGGATCAAGTGCTATCTCCTGCCTGTGGTACCCACGGCAAATCACTTAATTTCTCAGGGCCCCAGGTAACTCTCAAAAACTATAAATTGCAGACCAGGTGTTGATCTTCATTACATATTCCCTCACCTGGAGTTATCTTTGCCAATGAAATCACAGGTCCATTAAAAAAATCTGAAAAATAATAATAATTATAGCTAACATTTATATAGCCCTTAAGATTTTCAAAGTGCTTTATGTATATATTATCTCATCTAATCTTTACAACAACCGTGGGAGGTAGTACTATAAATCAGGAAAGATTGGAGGCAAGGAGATAAGTTAAGAGGCTATAATAGTCACTTAGGCATGAGGTGATGAGTGCTTGGATGAGGCATATAACATTGGGAATGAAAAATAAGAGATCAGCCTGGTGATAGACAGAATATAGTAAATGAGGGCGAGGGATGAGTCAAAGATGACTTGGTTTTGAGCCTGGAGGAACTGGGTTCAGGCCAGCATCAGACCTTACTTAAATAGTTCTGTTCCTAACAATTATGCTAAGGAATAATTGGGGACAGCTTCCCCCAGGGGTTGGCCAGTCTTGGCAGTATCTGTTGCTCAATGTCTAGGTAGGCATATGGGTGGGGCTTGGTCATCCTGCCTTCTATGCTACCTCATGAAAGGAGAAATTGCCCTTCTCATTCTGTTTGTTCATCCATAATGCAGAATTCCTCTCACCTCTCTGGTCCCTTAGGGATGGCCTTTCCTATCATTCACTTGTTCTCTTCTTTTCTTTCATTCAGTCCTGATAAGCCTTGTCGTGTGGGGACTCCTCTCCACCCTCCACCCCACCATGCCCACTCTTCTTTCTGGTCATTGACAGAATTGGGCTTCATTCAAACCTGAGGTGTTTTAATTAGATAATCAGATGAACACCTAGCTGGGATCACATATGGAGCAAGGAGACAGTGGATTCAGATGGCAAGCCTGAATGGGGAAGAGGATTTTGATCAGTTTAAGAGACAGCGTGTGGGCACTGGGAGGGAATAGGAAAGAAATGAGAGAAAAGGTCAGAAAGAGAGACTGGAGGGCAACCACAACAACAACAAAAAAAACTTTGCCTACTCTTCCATTTTTCCTGTGATATGAATTTGGAATAGGTCAGGTTTACATAGCTTTGCATCTCTACAATCCTTGAACTGGAAGAGAAAAGCATGGAACAGTTCCAGGGCTCTAGAGAAACAATTTGCCATAGAATCCATGTTGGATAGGGAGTTTAATGTTGCTAGGGAAGAGCTAATGGCTTAAAGGAAAAGGGAAAGATTCAGTGAAAGTAGAGAGGAGATTAAGTGTAGCTGTGTGAGCCTGCCAAAGAAAACAGACAAAGAGGTTAGGGTCAGAGATGTGGAATGCCAAGTCTGAGAACATAGATCCCTAAGTGCCTAATGTGGGGTAGACACAGATGTCAGTGAAGTGGATCTGGAGTTTAGCAGGGTGGTTGATGGTGACTTACGTGGAACAAAAGAGCCTGGTGGCTGCTACTTTGGGGGTCTGTAGCTGTATCAGATGAACCCTATTTGGTTCTCTTGCCCGTTTGCCATAAACCACACACAGACATTCTGTAGATAAGATGACTTGGGAAAATGGATCAAAAGGCTTCTGAGATCCTCTGGAACCGTGATATGCTGCAGTGCTGGGGTTATACTTCAGTGTCCGGAGAAGGGATTAGATCTGGGTTGTGCCAACTTTGCCAATAGCCTACCTGCGCACTTTTTAGTTTGGGAAGGAATGTCTTTGCTGACAGGTCCCAGGTGTGTGTTTTCTTGGAGAAGGATTTCATGCAAAAAAATGTTAACTTGCTGCCAAGTTGTTAACTTGATAGGTAAACAAGTTGTGAAATATAAAGTGGGGTATTTTAAGGTATCTTCAGGCTACAAAATGGACTAACTACATGAATGTTCTCCTTTCTTAATCCTATCACCAACTAAATATGTGATATATATATATATGTATGTATATTTATATACACAGAGACAGAGGGAGAGTTAGTCAAGAAGCATTTATCAAATGCCTACTATGTGCCAAGCACTGTGCTAAGCGTTGGGGACACAAGAAAGGCAAAAGACAGTCCCTGTCCTCACGATTGAATGAGTGAGGCAACATGCAAACTATGTAAAAACAAGCAATTTACAGGATAAATAGGAAATAATTAATAGAGAAGGTACTAGAATTCAGAGGAGTAGAAACGACTTCCTCTAGATGGTGGGATGTTAGCTGGGGCTTGAAGGATGCAAATAGGACACTTGGTATTTTATTTCTTCTAATAAGAGTTTCAAAGTCTGTTCCTAAGCCCTTCATACTATATGTTTGTAGGGCATCTCTCCTCTCAGCAAATGATTTCGTAAAATTTCTCTTAGGAGAAAGAGGGCAGTTTTGGAGTCAAAAGAAGAGAGAAAAAGGTCTCATAAACCAAAATATTCATAGCAGCACTTTTTTGTGTGTGTGATAGCAAAAAACTAGAAACAAAGGAGGTGTCCGCTGGCTGGGGAATCATTGAGTAAATCTGTGTTGTATGAACATACTGGAATGTTACTGTGTTGTGGGAAATGGCCAATGAGGAATTTGGAGAAATTGAGAGGACTTGTTTTGACTGATGCAGAGCAAAGTAAACAGAACCAAGAGAAGAATACGTACACTGACCACAGTGATATAAAGGAAAACAAAACTAAAAAACATCAAATTCCAATGACTACAATAAACAATCTTGATACATGAGGAATGATGAGGAAATATATCCCTCCTTTGCTTCTGTAGAGAAGTAGAGTGAGGTGTGGGGTGAGGAATCCGTTGTCAGATATTGTCATTGTGTCGGCTGGTTTTGCTGAACTCCATTTTTTTGAAGAAAAGGATTATTTTTGGAGGAAGGAAGAATATAAAGAAATGACAGCATTATTTAAAAGAAAAAGACATCAATAATTTTAAAAAAAATTTATAGAAAAAACAAGGACTTTACCTGCAAGGGATGAAACTTGAACCCTTACTTCTAATAAGGGAATCAGCCCAGGGAACAATCTTTTTTTTTTTTTTTACACGATATACATTTTCACTTGGAATTGCTGACTCCTGAGTCTATTCAATCTCTAGGAACACCAAGTGCTTCCAGAGACAGGCTAGGGAGATAGGGACACTTCCATGACTCCAGTCTACACTGGATAGTTTCTAGGAGTGGGGTAGAACTGGCCAGGCAGGGCATTGGCTACATGGTCAGCTCTATGATGACATTGGCAATGTCATTATTGTCCTAGGGCCCAGACAGCCAGACACATTGGCCTGAGCCATTACCAACTTAGTGTTACGTAACCTCATCCACCTCTCCTCTTCATTATCTTCCTTGATGCTGAGGCCTGGTGCCATCTCTCTGATAATGGGTAAGGGTTCATCCGGTACTTTAAACTTCTTTGCTGCTGCCTTGTGCACTTGCTGAGATAGGTCCTCCATCTTAGCCTCCTCAAAGGCTATGTAGATGCCTGAAGGCATTCATTGGTGCTTCCTACCCTGTGGCCCCCAAAGTATCCAAATTTCAAGTTAACCTGATGGACAACTAGGATGAATGCCAAATAATCCCTTGGGGATGATCTGACACTGCTAGTTCTATTATGCTGAAGCACAGATTAATCACGGGTGTGCAACTTGCCATCTGACACTACCCAAAGACAGTTTCCTGGAAGTACTCTTAAATAAAACAACTCAAAGAAATTTTAAACTGCTACAGATGGCATTTTTTCAAATTCTAGCAGAAAAATCAAGCATATTTTTAAACCAGATATGATTTTGAGCTCCTTATGATTTCATGCTGTATGTGACTTTTTTTTTCCCCTGGACCTGTGATTTTATTGGTTGAGGGATCTCCTCGTAAGGAACTTTCTCAGTACCTTCCACACAACTTAAAGTCTTTAGAGACTTAGACAATATATAATAAGTAAAAGGGGGGGCAGTAAGCATCCAAGTAACTATTTGCAAAGCCATTTTTTTCATGAGGTGAGTTAAATTATATATAAATATGTGTGCATATTTATATGTTAGAGTAGGTTCAACACTTTAATATTTGAGTGGCTATGGCATTATACAATTCTCCTTCAAAGCCAGCTTCATTATTAAAAAAAATTACCCATTGGGGGAGGCAAAATGGGCCACAAGGAGTTGAGTCATGAAGTTCTGTTGTTATTGGAAAAGAAAAAAGAATCGGTGTGCCCCATCAACCATTTCTCGTCATGGCAAAAGTTGAGATGAAGTAAATGCCTGCTTTGTGCAGTTGCTTTTTCTAATCCTGAATTTGGACAATGAAAGATAGCAATGATTTTAACTTCTGACCTAACTATCTTAGGGTGGAACATCACTGCAAACTGAGTTCATGTCAAGATCTGCCTAATCTCTCAAAGTGGATGTTGCCAACCTTCTCCTAAAAGTCAGGTTTGTGGGGGAGGGAGCACATCTTACTCTTTCCAAAAAATTGGAGTGAGTCACCTGCAGTTTCTTTCTCTAGCTTCCCCACCCTTACTAAGCCCATACATATCCTTGTTTTTTTTTCCCCAAGAGATGGAATCAAGTCCATTAGTAGCTTCAGCAGGGTGGTCTTCTACTGTTGGTCATCTCTGTCTCCAGACAGGAATCTCCTAGGTGGATTTATTTTATTTTTTACTCAGTTCATATAAGAGAATAAAATCTTCATCCATCTTAGGGAAATTTCACTAGGTCAATTTTGGGTCATGTGAATATGAGAGTGACTTGGGTGGTTTCCTCTGTGTTTCCATTTGTTTCCTATGATAGAGTTGAGGGACTCTTGTACATCTACTGTACCATAGGTGGTCTATACTTAGAGAATGTGTACATGAAAGATTGTGTGATGATAACTCTGTTACAAGGACAGCAGCATCTTCACATGTTCTAAGCCCTTCTCAGTTGTCTCAGATGTTCAGAGGTTTCAGAGGTGAGGAAATTCTGGAAACAAGTTACTGTGACACCTTGTCGAGGGCCACTTGGGGATTCTGTGAAGTCCATGATGCCTCCTCAGAAGAAGACCCTGTATCCTTTCCCCCACATTTGATAACTCCAAATACCCACTCGTAGGCAGGCAGATATCACAACCCAGATACATATACATTTACAAATGTACACATTCGCTTATATAGAAGCAGAGAGACATACAAAAGTAGGAAAGTACAGACCCATGCAGACACCAACATTTGCAAATACTTGAAAGACCTGTGATTTCTTCAGTGTAGGTAACTCCTAGCATGGGAATTCTTTCCATCAATGCACATTGCAACCCATTTATGACTAAGCACATAAGACACCAACACATAAAGGGTTAACTAGGTACACAGACATAAGAACTAAGATCATGGCTATGCTTTCTATTTTTGTTTCTGTTGCTTCTGCTACTGCCACTCCCATGACCACTGAACACTAATATTGCCTCTGAAATATGTTCCAGAAGAATCCACCTTGCTGGGGATGGTCCAAGGCAAAATTACAAAGCAGATAGGATGTTCCCTTTGCCTTCTCTTTCTATTTCTTTCAGTAGCCTCCCTTTCCCCCATACCTATCTAGCGTCATAGCAAAAAAAATGTGTACCATTTTGATTGATTGATTTATAAATTGCACTTTAAAGGTTGCAAAGCATTTTATATGCATTATCTCATTAGAAACTCAACCCAAGACTGGGAGGTAGGTATTATGGGCATTATTTTCCCCATTTTATAGATGGAGAAACTGAAATCTAGACAAGTGATTTCTTCTTAGTCCCATAGCTAGTAAATGTCAGGGGTGGGATTTCAATACAGATCTTCATGCTCCATTCCAGAGTTCTATTGTTCACCATGCCAGCCTGCCTCTCCCCATGCCCTGCCTCTTCTGTCCCAGAGGAAAGCAATTTGACAAATTCATACTGAATTTCAGGTATTTAATAAGCTATATCTCTCAGAGGCATTTGCATTTAAACAGGCTATTTCCCTAAGAATTTTTCTTATTAAAGGAATAACTCTCTAACAGTAGAATTTCTTGCTCTTTATTTTCACAAAATCATAATAGAAGTAGAATATAAGCTCCTTGAGGACAAAGGCTGTTTCATTTTGTCTCTGTATCCCCAGTACCTTGTACATGGTAAGTACTTAATACATGTTTGATGACTGATGAATAAATTGTAGATTTAGAGTTAGAAGGTAACTTGGAGGTCACCTAGTCCAGAGATGTTAAACTCAGATAGAAATGAGGGCCATTTAGCCATAAGGCTCCCTGAGGGCTGTATTTGACTTTGTTTTAAAATGTAACATTATCTATATTTTCTTGTTTTGAAATTTTTTATTTTGTTAAATATTTCCCAATTACATTTTAACCTGGTTCAGGTCACATTTGAAAGTGTTGTGGGATGCAGTGTTTGACACCTTTGATCCATTTCACAGATAAGGAAACTGAGGCCAAAGGAAGTAAAATGATTTGCCTAAGGCAGTGTTTCTTAAACTTTTTGCCCTAAAGACCCCTTGAAACTCTTAAAAATTATTAAGCATTGGGAGCCAAGATGGCAGAGTGAAAGCAGTGACTTGCTTGAGCTCTCCCCCAAACCCCTCCAAATACCTGTAAAAAAAATGGCTCTAAACAAATTCTAAAGCAGCAGAACCCACAAAAAGACAGAGTGAAATAAATTTCCAGCCCAAGACAACCTGGATGGTTGATTGGAAAGGTATATTGCGCCAGGCTGGGAGAGGAGCGCAGTGTGGCATGGGCACGCAGGCCGCAGCAAACCTGGAGCAGGCCTCAGAGGACTGAATCACAAGCAGCTGTGGTGGTTTCCAGACTTCTCAACCCACAAATGCCAAAGACAACTTGGAAGGTCAGTGGGAAAAGTCTGTGACTGAGGTGAGAGAAGGAGCTAGGTCTCAGCTGCAAGTCCCCAGAGCAGCCTCTGGGGCAGCGGCTGCCTCCTGAGCTTCTGGCCCACAGACTGAGGGGGAATCGAGTGGCTTATCAGAGGGGGATTGCAGGAATCTCTTGCTTTGCCTGTGCTTGGATCTGGGTCACAGTTCTGACGGGCGGTCCTGGGGCAAGGAGGAGTGCTGGCATGGTGGAGCTTGTTGTGGTGGTGGAGAGGAAACACCTCGCCCCTTATCATACCACCTTGGAAGAACTGACACTTTTCAGGTCCCTAGAAGTATCTCTGAAAACAGATGTACAAACCCCCGAAGCTTGGGACACTACATTCTCCACATTGGAAGCAGACTCTTACCTTAACAAAGAGTTTAAAACTCAAGTAATTGGCTGGGATCATGAGTAAGAAGCACAAAAAGAGTCAGACTATATTATCTTACTTTGGTGACAAAAAAGATCAAAACATATAACCAGAAGAAGACAACAAAGTCAAAGCTCCTACATCTAAAGCCTCTAAGAAAAATATGAATCAGTCCCAGACCTTGGAAGAGCTCAAAAGGGATTTTGAGAAGCAAGTAAGAGAAGTAGAAGAAAAATTGGGAAGAGAAATGAGAGAGATGCAAGAAAATCATGAAGAAACAAGTCAACAGCTTGCTAAAGGAGACCCAAAAAAATACCGAAGAAAATAACACCTTAAAAAACAGCCTAACCCAAATAGCGAAAGAGGTTCAAAAAGTCAATGAAGAGAAGAATGCCCTATAAAGCAAAATTAACCAAATGGAAGAGGAAGTCCAAAAGATTACTGAAGAAAATACTTCCTTAAAAATTAGAATAGAAGAATTGGAAGCTAGTGACTTTATGAGAAATCAAGACACTGTAAAACAAATCCAAAAGAATGAAAAATTAGAAAACAATGTGAAATATCTCACTAGTAAAACAACTGACCTGGAAAATAGATTCAGGAGAGAGAATTTAAAAATTATTGGACTATCTGAAAGCCATGATCAAAAAAAGAGCCTCGACATCATCTTTCAAGAAATTATCAGGGAAAACTGCCCTGATATTTTAGAACCAGAGGGCAAAATAGAAATTGAAAGAATCTACCAATCTCCTCCTGAAAGAGATCCCCAAAGGAAAGCTCCTAGGAATATTGTAGCCAAATTCCAAGGTCCCAGGTCAAGGAGAAAATATTACAAGCAGCCAGAAAGAAACAATTCAAATACTGTGAAAACACAATCAGGATAACACAAGATTTAGCAGCTTCTACATTAAGGGACCACAGGGCATGGAATATAATATTCCAGAGGGCAAAGGAAATAGGATTACAACCAAGAATCACCTACCCAGCAAAACTGAGCATAATCCTTCAGGGAAAAAATGGTCATTCAGTGAAAGTGGACTTTCAAGCATTCTTGATGAAAAGACCAGAGCTGAATAGAAAATTTGACTTTCAAATACAAGACTCAAGTGGAACATGAAGAGGTAAACAGGAAAGAGAAATCATAAGAGACTTATTAAGGTTGAACTGTTTACATTCCTGCATGGAAAGATGATATGTGTAACTCATGAGACCACTGTCAGTATTAGAGTAGTTGGAGGGAAAAATTATATGTATGTATATATATATATATATGTATATGTAGATAGATAGATATAGATAGATAGATAGATAGAGGGCACAGGGTGAGTTGAAGATGAAGATGAAGGGGTCATATCTGGAGAACAAAATTAAGGGGTGAGAGAGGATTATACTACGAGAAGGAGAAAGGGAGAACAAGAACGGGGTAAATTATCTCACAAAAAAACAGAAAAGAAAAGGCTTTTACAGTGGAGGGGAAATGGGGGAAGGTGAGAGGGAATGAGTGAATCTTGTTCTCATAGGATTTGACTTAAGGAGGGAATAACATACACACCCAACTGGGTATGGAAATCTGTCTTACCCTACAGGAAAATGGGGGGGAAGGGGACAACAGAGTAGGGGGATGATAGATGGGAGGGCAGATTGAGAAAGGGGGTAATCAGAAGCAAATACTTCTGAGGAGGGACAGGGTCAAAAGAAAGAATAGAATAAATGGGGGGGCAGGATAGGATTAAGAGAAATAGAGTTAGTTTTTCACAGCATGTCTACTATGGAAGTGTTTTGCATAACTGCACATATATAACCTATAGTGAGTTGCTTGCCTTTTCAATGAGGGTGGGTGGGGAGGGAGGAAGGGAGAAAATTTGGAACCTAAAGTTTTAAAAACACATGTTTAAAAAAATGTTTTCACATGCAACTGAGAAATAAGAAATACAGGAAATGGGGTACAGAAATCTATCCTGCCCTACAGGAAAATAGAAGGGGAAGGGGATAAGAGAAGGGAGGGCAGACTAGGGGAAGGGGTATTCAGAAAGCATGCCATCTTGGGGTGAGGTGAGGGGTGAGATGGGGTGAAAATTTGGAACTCAAAATCTTGTGGAAGTGAATGTTGAAAACTAAAAATAAACAAATTTATTAAAAAAAATTATTAAGGATCCCTGAAAGGGTTTTAGTTCATGTGGATTATATCTATCAATGTTTAATGTATTAGAAATTAAAATCTTAGTATTATTATGAAAATAGTTTTGACCACATGGATCACCCGACAGGGTCCTGGAGACCCCCAGAAGTCTCTGAACCACACTTTGAGAAGCACTGGTCAAAGGTTACATAAGAAATAAATGTCAGAGCCGAGATTTGAATACAGATCAACTACACTACACTGATGATAGTTTTCTGGTGTCCTGCCAATAACACAAACTTTTTTCCTTTTTTGTCAATTTGTAAACCCAACTCTGGGGCCAGCTCCAATTTTTTTTTTTTTTTTTGGAGCAACTTGGCTCCCTCCCTTCCTCCCTTTCCCCACCAACTTCCATTTCCATTATTTTGAAAGATATACAGAAGTGATTACAGATGAACTCCATCTAGTGGTAGGCATTGAATTTGCAGCCATGAAGCTCCATTTTCCCAACAGAAAAGGTCTCTCTCAGCATGGGTTTCCTTGAAAGGATAAAGCAAAATTATTTGAAAGGCCATTACCAACTGGTTGGCCTTACTTCCCTATTTTGAAAAAAGTGTTCTCACTAAGAAATCTAGGATAACATAGTGCATTAAATTCCTTTCAAAACTCAAATAATCATGGATCTATCTTCATGCAATCTGTAAATGACCTGATGAGTTTTAGACAGTAACCCACCTCCCTGGATTTTGAGGTGACTCTAGCTCTGCAACTTTGTCAACAAGGGTGATCACAAGCTTATGAAAAGTCATTTTAAAGCCTTAAGTTTCTCTCTGCCAAAGAATCCTATTTGCCTCAGGCGCTAAGAAGCTTAATTTGCTTAGATATCAGCAATCAGGAGAAGGAAGAAACACATAATGCTCTGGCACACGGGAGGGGTAAAAGAAAACAGAAATTTCCCCGAAGCTCCACTACAAAATGCTGGAGGTAAGGAATTACAAAGGTACCCAAGGTACTAGGCAAACAACATGGTATCTAAGCAAACTGCATAGTGCACAGTTTAGCCCTGGGTGTGTTTCAAGAATTCTTTCAAGACAGCTCTATGAAACACCAATGCATGTTCCCAGAGAAACAATGTTGTGATGGTTAGGTTACCAAGCCAGCCCATTCACAAGTTGACGACTTATTCCTGAGCTAAAATAGTTAGCCCTGGGCCTCTGGGTCTAAACTCCTCTAAATCCTTGGGTAAGCCTTGCTAAACTCTGAGGCTGGGGGTTGAAGGGGCTGGGTAGGGGTTCTGGTGACTCAGTCAGAAGAAAGTAAAAGAGAGTGTTGACATCAATGACCAGTAGTGTTTCAGCCTGGAAGGGGAAGTGATATGCAGAGACAGAGTAGTGAGAACAGTAGGTCAGAGGCTGGTTGGAAGGTCCTTCCTTTTTTTTTTTTTTTTTTGTCTTAACAAATATGTATAGTCAAGCAAAATAAATTGCCCACATTGGTCATGTCCAAATAAAATAAGTCTCCATCTGCACTCTGAGTTAGAGTTCCTTCCTAAATCAAATATTCATGTCAGGGATTGCCTGTACTTAATTAAGCCTCATTAATTTAGATTTCATGAATAAAGGTTTGCAATGAGGATAAAATGAGATCATGCCTATAAAGGACCTTATTTCTATAAAGTGCCATGTTAATATAAACTATTATTATTGTTGAATATCGAAGATATATTGACACAGGGCTAGGCACATTTTATGTTAAAATTTTCTATTAACAAAGGATCCAAGTCTCATATTTCTCTTGTATTCCCTACAGTGCTTAGCATAGTACTAGAATAAATGCTAACTGATTGATCAGAGCAAATTGATAATGTAGACAGGATTATAGAAGCATTCTATTGAACTTACTTAGGAGTTGAAGCACTTTTAAAATATCCACTTTCATATATGGCTAGTCTTCTGGGCTCACCTATCCAAACCCCACTGCCAGGTTGGATCCACAGAGGGGAGGTTGCTGCTACTGTCAGGGTTCTAGGAATAATTTTGAGGTTGGCTGCCTCCTAACACTGTAGCTCATGAGTTCACACCAGGGTGCTTCCCCTTAACAGTAAGCAAGTAGACTCAGTTCTTAGCAAAGGCATTAACTCAAATGGCATAGTCAGAAGACCTGAGTTCAAATCCAGCCTCAAACACTTGCTAGCTGTGTGACCCTGGGCAAGTTGCTTAACCCTGTTTGCCTCAGTTTCCTCATCTGTAAAATGAGCCAGAGATGGAAATGGCCAACCACTCCAGTATCTTTGCCAAGAAAACCTCAAATGGGATCATGAACAGTCAGTCGCAACCGAATAATAACAACAACAAAGTGAGACACAGAGTCAAGGAATGCACATAGCCAAGCTTCATGACTCTGGAAATCCAGAGCCTCAATATCCTTTCTTTTTCCATAGGGTCTTCACAAAGTTATGTACATCCCTCTTTTCAGGAAGGGCAAAGACCACTAATCCAGGATTTACAGAAACCTTTCTTCTTGGTTTCCCTCAGGGCCTCATCCCAGAGGTATATCTCCTTTAGGCAGGAGGTGGGTGGGGTAGAGCCTCTCCTGTTTGACAATTCTTCCTTATTCAGAGCAAATTTCCCCAGCAAAGGACCCTTACTTTACTTAGAGTTGTGAGCCAACCAGATTCTGGTTGGGATTTTACTCAAATGGCTGACTGGGGACAAAGGTACTGAAGGCATTGCTTTGGGGCAAGTTCATGGTCTCCAGATCCTTTTCATAAGCAGTTGAGCTATTCCAGCCTCATCCCTTTTCTAAGGTGTGGAATGCTTCCTTTATCCCCAGAAGGGTTTCTATGGTTATATTAGAGTGCCTCCGTTTTTGCCCTTCAGAATTTCAACTTCATCTATCTAAACAAGATACATCATTACACATATACTTCAGTCCATGATGTCATTGACTGGGTACTCCCTCCATCGCTGAAGATGACCCCTATTCAGATCTCATTCTATACAATCCATGTTCTTTCACAGATCTTTTCACAAACCATCAAAACAAAGTATTGGGCTTCTTTTCCTAGGTCTTTTAACATTTCATGGGCACCAATACACTCAAACCATAAACCTATTATGACCAATCTGCCTCCTTTTCCTAGAATACATTTCAATCAATCAACATATCTAAAACCAAATTATCTTTTTGTTTTCCTATAAACTCTCCCCCTTCCAAACTCCCCTATTTCTGTTGAAGGCACCACCATTCTTCCAGTTTCCAATGTTCATAACATCAATATTATCCTGTACTCCTCACTCCCCTTCACCCCACATATGCAGTCACCAAATCTTATCATTTCTACCTTCAGAAGATCTCTCAAATCTGATCCTTTCCCTCCACTCACACAGCTACCACCTTAGTTCAGGCCCACATCACCTCCTGTTCAGATGAATGAAACACCCTACTACTTTGTCTCCCTTCCTCAAGCCTCTTCCTATTCCAGTCCATTCTGCCTTGTGGGGGACCACCTCCAGTCCTCCTGATCTAAGTCTCACCACTGGGCCCAGATGGCTCCTGAGCAGAGAGTGAGGCTGGTGACTTTGCACAGCCCTCCCTCACTTAAATTTAATTCACTTGCAAGTCATGGCATCATTTTCCTAATGTTATTGTCATCTTCCAGAACAAAGAACAAACAACAACAACCCTGTAGCCAAACTCATTTCCTAAATTGCTGATCTGGCCATGTGACTCCTCATCAATCAAGTCCAATGGCTTCCTATTGCTCCTAGGATAAAATAGAAACTTCTTTATTTAGCTTTTAAAGCCCTACACAATCTGGCCCCAATCTATCTTGCTCACCTCTTTGGTCATTACTTCCCTCTCCCACACTGCAAATTAGCCAAACTGCCTTTCTCTCTTCCTTATGCATACCTCTCCATCTTCTGCTGTGATTTTGGACTGGCCATCCCACATACCTAGAATGCAATATCTTCTTTCCTCTGCCTTAGAGCCCCTCTTCCTTTAAGGTGAAATTCAGGTGTCATATGAGTCCTTTCTTGATCTCAGCTGCTAGTGCCATCCTTCCCAGACTACCTTGGAGTATACTTTTCTGTGTAATAATCATAATCTTAAACATAATAATCACTATATAGTTCTTTAAAGTACACAATATGCTTACAAATATTTTCTCATTTTATCATTACAACAATCCTGGCAAGTAGGTGCTGTTATCACCCCCATTTTATAGGTGAAGAAATGGAAGCTGAGAGTTTAAATGCATTGCCCAGGGTCACACAGCTAGCGTTTGAGGTTATATTTGAACTCAGATCTTCCTAAATCCAAATTCAGCATGCTATCCATTGTACCACCTAGCTGCTGTATTTGTATCTCAACTTTATATTGATGCTGCATACATTTTTAAATATACTTGTGTACCCATTAGAATGTAAGATTCTTGAGAGCAGGGATTGTTTTATTCTTTGTGCTTGTATTCCCAACACCTAGCACAGTGTTCAGCATTCATTATGTAGTCACTTAATAAATATTTATTAAGTCATTTTAAAAGTGCCTACTTTGTGCTAGGCACTGGAGATTCAAAGAAAACAATCTTTAGCCTGTAGGAACTTGCCTTCTATTGTAGAAGACAACATGTAGATAAATATGTCTATACAAAATTAAAACAAGGCAATTTTATTTATTTATTTTTAGGCAATTGGGGCTAAGTGACTTGTCTAGGGTCACACAGCTAATGTCAAGTGTTTGGTCTGAGGTTGGATTTGAACTCAGGTTCTCCTGATTTCAGGACTGGTGCTCTATCCATTGTGCCACCTAGCTGCCCCAAAACAAAGCAATTTTAGAGGAAGGAAAGGAGGGGAAGTACTAGCTCCTGGGGAGATTAGGAAAGGTTTCATGGTCCTTGAGTTGAGCTTAGAAGGAGACTATTGACTCCAAAAGATGGAGGTGAAGAAGAAAGGAAACAAGCATTCATTAAGTTCCTATTATATGCCAAGCTCCATGGTAAGCATTTTACAAAAATTATCTCAACAACTCCAGAAAGATAGATGCTATTATTATCCTCATTTTACAGCTGATGAAACTGAGGCAGAAAAAGGTCAAGTGACTTGTCCAGGGTTACACAGCTAGTAAATGTCTGAAGACGAATTTGAACTCAGATTTTGCTGATTCCAGGCCTTGTACTCTTTTACCACCTAGTTCTTTCTGAAGAAAGGTTCAGGAAACACTTCTTGGATGTCAGCCCTTATACTTGAAGTCATTGTGTGTCTACTATCCATTATCCTTTTGGTCACCTACAATTGTGATTCTTAGAAATAGTGATGTTTTAGAATTTCCTTTAAAACTCAGCTCAGATTCCTCCATCTACATGACATCTTTTGTGACAAATAAAAACCCCGAGAGACAGAGTTTCTAGGTAATTAATCATCGATTTATGAATTAGGCTAGCTAATAATCAATATATGGATCGTCAGTGGTTTCTCTCCTTAACCAAAGACACCAAGGGAGACTCTGGAAAGCTTTCAATCCCTCCTGAAAGGGAACTCCCCTGACAAGTAAAACTCAACCCTGATTGGTGGACATTTAATGAGGAGACAGCCTTAAAGTCTTCAGCTCCTCCTGCAGAGAACGTGGCTCAGAAGTCTCAAGATATCTAGGCAGGCAAACCTGCCTTTTCATCTGGACCTCTCTAGCTAAGTTTTCTCCTTCACGAACTTGGTTGCCCTAAACTCTAATGGAGGGGGATCAAAGACAGAGAGTTTCTGCCCCTGGCAAAGGCTTGCCCAGACTGGATTCTGGTTATACTCTAAACAGAAATTAGGTTTCCCAGTAAGGAGCATGTGCCTTGGGGGCTAGAAGTAATCTCATCACTCAGAACTGACCTTTTTAGGAGTTGGGCTTTCACTGAAATAGGAGGAAAAGGGTGGATCACAAATTAATAATTAGTTATTAATATAATGGTATATTCATATCTCTCACTTTCCTAATCCCCCCAAGTGGGGGGTGCCTCTCCTCCAAATTATCTTATATTTATTTTGTGTGCATATTATATATGTGTGTATGTGTCTATCTCTCTCTAGATATATGTATACATATGTATATACACATACACACACACACACACACACACACAGAGTCTCCCCCAATTGACTATAAGTTCCTTGAGAGCAAGGAGTGTTTCATTTTTGTCTTTCTATCCACATCGCCTAGCATGGTCCCTGGCATCACCAGAAGAACATTGATGTTACAAAGATGGGTTTTTGTGTCGAGGAGTAGTTTAGCATCATTGAAAACTCTGTACAGTTCTCCTAGGGCAATCAAGCTGGCTCTTCTACGATTTATTTAGTTCTGATACCAGTGCATTCATTGTTCATTTGCAGTTCTAATGTGTGTGCTTTAGCCATATCTGGGATGCTTATGGCACTGAGTAAATAAGTGACTTGTCCAGGGTCTTACAGTCAGTATGTGTCTGAGGCAAGATTCGAATCTTTATCTTTCTGACTCTGAGGCCCCTTCTCTAGCCACCACTCCATGGTACCTCTATATATACAGATATACCAACCAGCTGAATCTATTTCTCAGTCAATTAAGATTTTATAGTCTAGATATTGGGTGGGATTTCTTTTTGTCCATTTGGTTTTTCCTTTATGAATTTTTAAGCTCTTCCAGTAGTTACAGGTCTAATTGAGAAGGTTATGTAACATTGTGGGGTCTCCTGCAATCAGTGTACTGTAATCCCCACAAAGGAATATCTGGAGGATGTCATCACCTATAGAGAATGCTAATTCTATTTCTACTCTGCAGAGTACTTTGCCAGACAACGGTGAATTCATGTTTGGTGAATATATGAATGTCTTGTTTTGTGTGTCACTTGATATTAATAATTGATCATTGAACAGTTATCTCTGTGGCTGCACTTTTAAAAGTAATTTTGTGTGATCTTAGCATACACAGATTGTCCTGAAAATCTTGGTGCAGTTTTAAACTTCAGTAGCTTAAAATTGTTCCAGGATTTTTGGAATGCCCTGCATACAAGACATTCCTTTTTGGGGGAGAATCTTTGAGGCTTCATTTTATTCTACTGGGTTAATTGCTTTTTTGCAACCAGTAGAAAATCAACACAGTGGAATCTCTGCACTTTTCTTTCAATTATGTGACTGTAGAGATGTGTTCTATTACAGTAAATCTTTTGCAAAATCATGGCTATTCCTTTATCATATTTCCATTCCAATAGTCACATACAGATGATTAATATCACAATTATAGATAATTTTTGCCATTCATTAAAGCAAATCCTGAAAGGTCTTGCACTGGGTAACACTTATTAGTCAAGTTAATGAATGTTGCTAAACCACAAAGTACTAAAAAGATACTTCTATTAATATTTAATTTAGTCTGGTATTATGGCTTGATCTGGAGTCAAAAGACCTGGGTTTGAGGCCAGATGTTTCACTTACTAGTTATATGAACTTGGACAAGTCATCTAACTTCTCTAATAATGAATTTTATCTTTTGTAGGATGGCCTAACTAGCTAGCTAGCTGGAAGAGAGAGAGATAGATAGATAGATGGATGGATAGAGCATTTATTACTGTATGCCAGGCATTATCTTAAACTCTGGAAATACAAATGCAAAAAACAAACAAACAAAAAAAACAATCCCTGTCCTCAAGGAGCTTGCATTCTACTAGGGGAAGACAGCACATAAAAGGATCTGAAAAGGGAGGGTATAGGTTATATAAGGTGGAAAAGCAAATTAGAGAATTACAAGCTGAGCTATGTTAGAAGTATGCTTGCTTGGCTATTTCCTCAAATGGAAGTTCCTGGGAACAACTCTCCAATTAGACTAAGAAGCCATAGGAGTGGACATATTGCCAGATTGAAAAGGCCACTAGGAAAGAGATAGAGAAGTAATCCAGGGGGTCATGGGCTAATCCTATTTGGAAGCAAACAGTAGTTAATAGTAGTTGCACTACCACGTCATAGGGTTGTTGTGAAGATCAAATAAGATAATGTATAGAAGGTGCTTTGTAAATTGTAAAGTGTTATGTAAACCTAAACTATTAATCATCATCATCATCTTCATCCATTAATGTTAGCCCCAGTCTCCCAGCTGCTGGGAATGAATTAGGTAATACTGTAATTAGAGTTTTGTGGGTAAAGAATTCTAGCATTCCTGAGGCCCTTTCAAGGTTACCGCATATAACCTTAGCTAGGCCTTCCCTGCAGCTTGGCAGGCTTCTACTGTATTCTAATCTTTTAAACTCCCTATCTCACTCCTCATAATAACTATGCCCAACGTTTCCTCTCTTCTCAAGCTCCCAACCACACTATTGCTATGAGATTTACAGGAGATTTAGTTTCAAGTTTCACACATGAATTCTCTCAACTTCATTCCTCTGTTTCTTATATTTTTCTACATAGGCCTTAAATCTCACTTTCTTCTCTCTGGTTACAGAGAGACATTCATGCTCCAAATGAATTCTAATCCTAATCCTTCCACACTAAAACCAAATCCCTTAACACCATTCCTCCCTGCCTCTTCCAAAGTCTTCCTCTACCAGCTGTCATTCTCACTCTCATGAATCATTAATCTCTTCCTTTCCATTGGCTCCTTCCTATCCACTAAATGACATACTCAAGTCTCCCTAATGCTTAAAAAAAAAAGTCTTCATGACCTATCCCACCCAGCTATCAGTCAATCAATATGAATCACCTATTAAGTGCCAGGAACTGGAAGTACAAAGCAAAAAATGAAATGGTCCCTGATCTTAAGGAGACAACATATACATCTATATGTTTAACAATAACAGCTACTTTTGGGCCCAGAGGGATCAGGTATTGCTCTCTCCACTAAGGGCCCCTTTTACTTTTTGTCTCATGCATGCAGTCTAATTTTTAATCCTCTGAGGGCTGGTCACCTAAAAGAATGGCCAAAATCCCTTTTTCTCAAACTTTTTAGCTTTTTACACTCCACCCTGGAGCAGTGGTATGTTGAGGAAGGTGGGAAAATTACTTAAAACTTAAGTTTTTGCTTCAGTCTAGAGTCCAGGGTCTCCTCAAAGTGGGTGGTAGGGAGGAGAAAAGTACACAGTGTACAATGTAGATCAAGTATGGGATAGATATTTGTCTTCTGCTCACACTAGTGCATGTAAGTTACTGCCCTTTCCATATCTGAATAGTTTGGTTACTGAAAGGGACCTATGCAGAAAAAACTGTTTTATAAAATAATCTTGAAAAGAAACATAGCCCTTAGACAAAAAATACTGAGAAAAGATACTGTTTTGAGGACCAGATAGAGAATTGCCCGTTAGATGAATGTGCTAAGAGAACCTGTTTGAAAGTAGAGGATTGACTGAGGTCACGATGAGTTTAGGGCATTGTGGTTCATGAGCTCTTTTTCATCTAAGTGCAGGGTATAATTGACAAAATGGTAAATCAAATTTACTTGAGGACTATGGGGAGATGATATTAGGACTATTGACTTTATATCTAACAGAAAGGTAGATTTCTTAAATTCTATCTCAATGTAAAGATTAGTCATTGACTCCTAGAATACTCTGATTTGAGACATTGGAAGATAGAGGAAACCAAAGAGAAGTTTTGAGAAGAAGGTATAGGAAAAGATATAAGAAGAAGCAGGAGAGCAAGGTGAGCAGGGGTCCCAAGGAACTGGGGGCAGAAAACAGCAGGCAAGAAATTGCTTCCAGTTGGGACAGCTGAATCTTCAGACTCTTTGTGGGAAGCCTGCTGATTGGAAGAGAGGCATCACTTTGCTGATTGGCTGGAGAAAGCCTGGAGGAATTGAAAAGTGTCTAGCTGCTCTGCTGATTGGAGGAGAGCTGAATCCTTGTGCTGTATACAGATTTATCAAGCTTATTGCTCTCTAGTGCCATCTATTGGCCAAGAGAGAGAACTTTTCAAGGTGTTTTCTGCTCTTTATGATTTCAGAGGTAGAAACAAAGGAGAAACACATGTCCCCACCAATGCAGGCTAGTTTTAATCCTAGGAGACCCGACCACCTAAAAGAATGGTCAAATCTTTTTTTTTTCCCTCAAACTCTAGTTTTTCATGCTACACCCTGGAGGGGTGGTAGGTTGGGGAGGAAGGGGAAACAATATAAAGCTTAAATTTGGGCCTCAGTCTAAGTAAAAAAAAGAAGTCAGTTCAGGTTCCCCCAGGCAAGACATGTATTTTATATGACATGTGCCCACAATCACCTTGGAGCCAGGGTAGGAGAAGGACACTAACAGCTTCAAGGAGTGAGACCTTTGGCAGCAAAGAAGAGAGCCAGTTACAGACTATACAGAGAGCAAGCTGTGTAATGGACTTACTCTTACTCTAAGAGGTTAGCTGAGTAACCCACACAGAAGAGATGATGTGCCCAGTGGGTGTTTCTGTCAGGACTCTGAGGGAGAAAAAAGACACCGCTGTACTGGAGCAGTGGGTAGTCCTGGTCCCAATTATTCCCACATTATATGAATACTTCACTATCGATGTTTTCTCAGTTTGTGCTCACTTCTCCCACAGACATTAAGTATATTTGTGGAAGAATGCATTCCAGGTTTATGGGCAGAATATTTTATAGTTAAACATAGTAAATTAAATGCCTTTGTTAATCTCTAACTCATATTTACTGACTGACAGTTGATGGAAAACATACCAATGGAGGCTTGTAAGCTGCAGTGTTAGGGCAGCAGACCCACAGACTACACTGGACCTGGGAGTAGCAGTTACTCTCTGGGAATTTGAGTACCAGTTGGACAAATAGCCCAGAGTCGGTGTTACATACAAAATAAACGCAAAGTCACGAGGTTGGGGGGGGGGGAGGAGAGAAGGAGATTCCCTACTGTCCCATTTCTTTCTTTTTCTTCCCAGATATACTTCTTAAAAAAATTATCTATACCTTGTGTCTCTTGAAATCTGGTTTCCACGGCTCCCACTCTACTGAATTCCCTGAATACAGTGTCAATCGTTCTTTTTGATTTCCCTGTTGTATTTGAAGTTGTTGACTATTCCCTCCTACTGGATCTTTCTGCATTTGGTAGTAGACTTAAGACATTTATCTTTCCCAGATTTGGCAAAATGCATTGTCTTTGATCGAGCCTTGAGTGAAAGGGAAAGCAAACTTTAAATAGGGAAAATGTCTATAGGAACATGAAGACACTATGGATCTATGTTAATTTGAATAGTTGGAATGTATATGTATATATATATTGCTTAATATCACCTGGGAAATTATAAAAGACATCTATTTGCATTGTACTTGTTTTTAATGTGCCCATTCAAATTCTAATCCGATAAAAAAAATTAATAACCTATTTGGTGAAAGCATGTCCTGCAAAAATAAATACAATAAAATGAAAGTACTTAAATAGATATTTAAACTGTACAGTCATCAGTGATTTAGTTTTCAATTACAGAGAGATAATTACACCTCATTCACCTTTCTGTGAGAGAATGCTGCAGTGTTGTAAGAAGCTGGTATTTTCAGGTCATGACTTATCACCAGTCTCTCTTAGTGAGAATCTGAATTGCTTTACTCCAAACAGTTTAGGGTGTATGCTTGGAATATGCTGATGAAGAACATTTTTCCTTTTTTGACCCTTCACACAAAAGCAGTTACCTACACACTCTGCCGGAAATTCCCATAAAAGTTGCATCAATTCATTTAAACAAACATTACTAATGTATGTGCTAGAAGCTGGGGATACAAAAAAGCAGGGGGGGGACCCCAATTTTTGCCCACAAAGAGCTTAAATTCTACTGGGAGAATACAAATTGAACAAGTAAATATAAAATAATACAAATGAATTTCAATAAGGAGGTAACACCAGAAACTGGGACAAAGAGGGGAGAGTGGAATTAGGAACTACTGAAGTGCCACCCCCTCCTCCCCCAAGCAAGGAATTAGGCAATTAGAGCTAGAAGTGGTCCTATAAGTCATCTAGGTCAACCTCTCAATTTAACAAAGGAAGGAACTGAGGCCCAGAGAGCCTGTCAGTCAGTCAACAAGCATTGTGACTTGCCTGAGTTAGTTAATGAATGGCTGAGCTAGGACCAGAATCCAGACCTGACTCTCAGCACAGTGATTTTTCCACTCTACTCGTTAGAGATCAGAAGATTCTTTGTTGAGAATAAAATAAGAGCAAAGGTATTTGTAATATTCCTGAAGGAAATTTCCTTCAAACCAGTGTAATCTGATGAATTGCCACTTTAGGGATGCTTCTAGCTAGCTAATTGACACCCACTCTTAGAATGAGATCATTCCCTTTCTTCAACGAATCTAAAGAGACATTGAGAAAGGTAGCGGCCCTTGTCTCTCCTTTTTCTTTTGACTCCATAACAGACTACCACCTTTCCGGCATGTCAATATCATTTCCCTGCAGACATTAATTATGCTATAGTTTATTTTATGTTAGTTACATTTTAGTTTTTTGTCTCCCTATGGGGATCTTAGTCCCCTAATCCTCTGATGATTTATTTGGGAGATTCTCTGGTCTTCTTAATTGGATTTGGGATACTCTCTACTGTCATCAATAGCACATTTACAAACCTTTAGGGCCGACTATTTCTGTAGCTGTCAAATCTCTTCATTTTATGTTGATTCTTATTAGCTGCAATTTCAAGGGGAAGCATTCTCTGATCTTGTCTCCCAGTTCTGGGAATGTATTTTTTTGGGATATAGGATATCCTTTGTTTGCACTACAGATCTGCCAGTACCAGATTGACTCAAGAGGTCACTGAATGCCAGCAGTGCAGTGTGCTGTTTCTAAAGCTCAGATCCAAGGGATCATGGAGGCTCTTTAGGTATAGCTTTGACTACCTGCAAGATGTAGCTGATAGTAATCAGGGACTTGTGATGTGCAAAGAGCACATCACAAGGCAACAGGCTGTGGGAAAGGTCTTTTTCTTAAAGGAGATGCTAAATTGAATGAATTTAACTGGATGCAAAGTAGATCAAAGGTGCAGCTATGTGGTTCAATGAATAAACCATTGGGCCTGGAGTCAGAAGACCATACTCCAGGCCCAAATCAGGCCTCCTACACTTACTAGCTGTGTGATCCCGGGCAAGTCACTTACCTCTGTTTGCCTTAGTCCATTGAAGAAAGAAATGCCAATCCACTCCAGTATCTTTGCCAAGAGAAGCCCATGGTCAGTATTGGAGTGCTATTGTCCACAGGGTCACAAAGAGTCAGATAGGACTAAACAGCAACATGGTAGATTACACATAATAGATTAAACATAACAGAATAAAAGAAAAGTCAACCAGTTACAATGAAAGCTGGAACTTTGTAGGTAGTTTCAAGAAAGGACTACAAATAAAAAGTCTGTCCTTATTGTGTTGCAATTATTACTTTTACTTGATTTTTTTTTCCTTTTGGTCTCTTACAAGATAAGCATCTTTTTTTCTTTTTTTAAGGTAAGTAAAAACAAACAGCAAATGTTTGAGCAGTTTAATGTCTTGGGGCTCAGCCTGAATTTCTTGAAAAAACTAAGGTGGTTTCAAGTTCACAAGTTTTTGAAATGGTATCACTGGGAAGGTGAACTTTGCAAAGTGGCTTACCCTACTTAAGGGAGGTAATGTTGCAACAGAGAGTTGGTGCCAAGGACACTCCCTTTAATCTAAACTGGTTTATTCTGGATTTAAACCGTGACCTTGAAAAGCCTAGACTTCAATTAGCCCGTGGTATTTAACCGGGTAAAAGTACAGAGGGGAGTATGTAGTCCATAACTCATAATCTGGTATGGCAACAAAAGCAAACAACAGAAACTGATAGATGAAAGAAAGTGTTATGTTTTAGTTGAGGGTGAAAGTTTATATCCAAAGTGGACTTTAAGAATGCCGGGCATTTTTAGCAACTGTCTTGTGAATCTGACTTAAATCATTGTCAAATTCAATCCTTGGTCAAATCAAAAACATAAGCTCAAAGCATCGAAACTCAAGAAACATTAATTAATGATTGCATTGTTCTTCATAGTATGATGAAGTTGAAAGGGTCATGGAAGACTTGTTTAAATCCTGACTTTGCCAGTTGCAACTTTTATGGCCTTGGGAAAGTCACTAAACTTCTCTGAATCTCAGTTTCCTTGCCTGTAAAATGAGGATGTTGAAGTGAGTGACCTCCAACACCTCTTCCAGCTCTAAATCTATGAACTTATGATTCTATAAGCAAAAAGAAAGAGAAATAGTCAAGTGAACAAAAGAAAGCATTGTGCTGAGTGATATTATAATACTAGAGTCGGGAACAAAGGCAATTTAAAGGAGGTGAGGATTTATCTCCAATAAAACAAATTTTTTAAAAAAAGTCAAAGCCAAGAACACACAAATAGAATCCTTCACCTACCTACTACGTCACAGACCAGCGCTGGGAAACCTGTAATCTTGAGGCCACCTGTGGCCTTTCAGATTCTTAAGTGTGTCCTTTTGACTGAATCTGTAAAATCTGGATTCAGCAAAATGCTGCATTTAAGGATCTAGAAGGCCACAGGTAGCTTCAAGGCCACAGGTTCCCCACTCCTGCCATAGACCTTGACTCATTTTGGGAAATGTAAGTGTAATGCAGTTAATCTTTACTCACTGTTCCCCATCCCCACCCCAGTCTAGAAATCCCAGAATGTAATAAACTGTTTACAAAGTATTTATCTAACTGTAAAAATACTTTGTGCCCTGGTCCCTTTGAGTTGTATAAAAACCTTTTCCTGAAGAAAGGGAGCAAAGGGAGATCATTTGATGAGCAAGGATTTAAATAGCCAAGTCCTAGGGACAGAGTTCGGTTTCTAGAAAAAACAGGCTGAAGAGCACTTTGTGGAGGAGACCCCTGCAAGGGGGTAGGAGGGAATTTCTCTTTTTCCTCTCCCCACTCCCCTTGGTTAGGACAGCCAATTGGGAGACGCTCATCCAGTGGTTCAGGAGTTATTTCGTTCACGTGAATTCAAGGGACAATTAAGGGAGCAGAGATTCACCTCAGAAAAAGACACAGAAAAGTAGTAATTTAAGGGAAGAAGCAGTTTCGAGGAATAAGATCCTTGGCAGTGGAGAAAAGAGCTGGCTATGGACTCAAGAGAGAGCTAACCTTGGCAATATGGAGCTGAGCTATAGAAAGGAACAGTCCCTGGGCAAGCAGCTGAGCAACCTACCCATCAGAAATACTGTAGGCAAAGGAGAACTGCCTAAGAAGACTATGAAAACAGAAAACATTTCTAGGCTCTATAATAACAGGATATGTGAGTTACATTTGTCACACATCTATCCTATAGGTGTTCCTCACTACTATTATACTCTGACTACATTCTTCCCATAGATACGCTGGCTACTATATTTGTGGGAAAGTACATCTCAAGTTTATAGGAGTGTTTTATAGCCACTGATTATATTATTTTAGGAAATACTTTTGCTAAGAGCTGAATTGTGCCTACTGTTTACTGGCTGACACCCCGTGGAGATTTTGAGTAATAGAAGTTCAGTTCTCCAGGGTTACTTATAGAATGTGAGGTAGGAACTGTCTTCTGGGGCTCCACACCCATTAGTACAGGGGTTCTTAACCTTTTCATGTGTCATGGACCTCTTTGGCAGTCTGGTGAAGCCTACGGACTTTCCCCTGCCAAACAGCGTTTATAAATGCATGAAATAAAATACATAAGATTACAAAGGAAATCTAGAGTAAAGCACAGTATCAAGGGCAAAATGCTATAGGACAGAGGTGTCAATCAGTGCAATGAGCCAGATAAAATATAATTGTGAATTGATAATTATGAAATAGAGGAAGGTATTACCTGGTTCTTTGGGTACTTGCTAGGAAAAACCACAATTGGAAGCAGGAAATGGGGAGGCAATCATGCTTTAATAATCACAAAGTGTATAAGGGCAAGCACAGGAAATATATAGAGACAAGCAGTAAAAAGTGAGGAGGGATAGAGAGATAGACGGCATGGGGATGTGGAATGGGATGGTGAAAGGAGGCAGCTATTGTGAGGAAGAGGATGGAGAAAGGACAAATCACTTAAATAACTGTGAACGCTTGAGCAACATAGACCTGATGAGATGAAAGAAAGCTGAGGGGCAGCAGTTTGAGGTCTCGTTTTTATATTTTTTGGGGGGGAAACAGACTAGATGTGTGTCACTTTGGGGTTACTTCATTAACATATCCAAATCATTTCAAAGTTTTCAGTAAAACTTCAAAGTATTCATCTCAGAGTTATCTTTTTGATATTCTGCTGATTTGGAGCTATGGAGGTCTGGATTTTGTCTAGAAATTACATATCATAGGACCAGTACCCTGACAGCAACATCTAGCAGTCTTCTGCTGATTAATCACATATTACCAGGAATGTGAATTTTGGTTACATGATACAACTGGTAAATTCATCTCCTTTGATCTTTAGGACGATTTATAGGTGACTTCCAGGTTCCCCTTTGCAATCTTATTTTCTGCTATTGCCCCTTTATACTAGCTACTTATAAACTTACCATACTGATTAGAAGGAGGGGGTGTTGGTCGGGGGAATCAGGACAAGATATAATTTTAACACAGTTTGGAAAATATTTAACAAAATTAAAAATACAATAAAACATAGATAATGTTAAAATGTGGTTTTCTAAGTCAACATGAAGCCTTTAGGGATCTTTATGTATGGCTTAGTAGCCACTTGTCTCTATTTCAGTTTGGCATCACTGATCTAGAATGCTTCTCAATGAAAATGGCTCTGGGGAACAAACTGAAGATCACCCAAAGGGCAACGGAAAGGCACATGGTAGGTGTGAACAGGCCAGAACACTACAGATGTGGAATTGCTTAGGTGAAGAAGCATAAAAGGATGTCATCAGAGAAATCTACGCTTAAGAAAAAAAAGATGGGTGAGTTTCATGGCAAGAGATGGGGAAAGTTCCTGTACTCCATTGGTCAAGAAAACTTGAAGAAGGTCCCCATTATGGTGGGTAGACCCGCTACAGCAGATTTATAGGAAAACATGGACAAAGTTTACATAGAATGGCTAGGTATAGATGACTCATGCCCTGCATCATTAGAGCAAGTGTACAGATGAATGAGAACACAGATCCACTGAAGATAGAAAATTGTGGATGCTTAGATTCTAGAGACACAGGCAAGCTTCAAATCATTGCTCACAATAATTCTCTCTTAAATTTTCATTGTTGCTTATTCCTATACTTGAATATTTTGTGATTTATCAATGGGAGCATTCTCTGCAGTGGTACAGGTTGTGACACATGCATACTTTCCCATCCTTCATGATTCTTGTCCACATCCTCTCGTGTCTTGTCTATATCCATAGAGAATCTACATAATGTACCAGTGGCCTCTTTTTAAGAAACATTGCAGTAGCCAGTGTGTCCATCTGATCCCTCACTCTTACCCCATAAGCAACCCAACTCCTTTTCACATTATATACTTCCTGGATATTTTTTATGCTACTTCTTGCCTGCAAGTTGTCAAGCTTATTGCCAAAACAAAGAGAATTTCAGAGATCTAGAGGGGAAGCATCTGTTATCCTTTACACACTAAAAGTAAGAGAAGTAACTAAATTTTCATCCCAATCTTTGACAGTATCAAGATTTCCATATATAAGATGTTTAGAGCCAAGAGAGGCACTTTCCTCTGATGGCAATCTACCTTAGAATAATGACACTTTCCTGGGGGAAGAAAATCCATCCAGGTTCGGAGAGAAATAAAACATGGGAACATACTTATTCAATTATTATACAATAGAATTATTCTAAAAACGAGTCAAGGCTTTAAAATAAGGAAAGAATCTGTTTTGGAAATTCAAACAAGGTTATATATATATATATATATATATATATACACACATATACATACATTTATCTATTTATTTAGCTCCTGTACCAACATATCCACATAGGGGTTGAATTTGGGCAAAATTATTATATCAATTAAATTTTGATTAAGATTTAATCCATTTCAAAATAGCTGTATTTTCTAAGAAAAAGAAAAAAGAAATTCATATATTATGGAGCCACAGGTTTTTAACCAAATATACTAATGAGTCTATGACAGAGAACACTGGTAAATACTTCGAGCTTGCTTCAACAGGAAAAGAGAGGCCTGATGGGACTTGCATAGATGGAAGAAGATTATGTTTCACTTGCCTTAGGTTTCACAGAAGCTGTGTGATCAATCCTTGAAGCCTCTTGGCATAGTAGAATAACCTAATATACATATGTCTATTCAGAAGTGGGAGGGATTTGAACCATGTACCTGAATAATATCACAGTTTAACAGTTTAAAGGGTACATTCACCTATTCCCTTTATGGAGTGAATATTTGAATAACAAAAAAAAAACACACACACACACAAAAATTTGAATAACTCTGGAGTTAGGCCAAAGCAGGTCTTACGACTAGGCAGCTACCCGCATGGTAGAATTTAATTGTAGCACATGAAGCAATTGCTCTCATGTGGCCCCCAGAAGAGCTACCCCCAAGTTCAAGAAACTCTCTTGGTTAGCCCACCCTCAAAAATCTTAGCTCTAAAGCCCCTACCACTGCATTTACTTTTACCAACCAGAAAGAAGACATATTATTAGTTCAAAATGAAAGGTATTTAATCAAACAACATTACAAATAACATGACATGAGATTCTTTTGAATCTCCCACATACACATATGGGGCATACCCTCCTTCAGCTTACCATAGCACTAGTTGGGGAAGAAATATGTACAGAAAGCATATGTCACCATGGAGGGCACAAATGGGGAACATATGTAACCATAGTACCTGTATGGAGAGGCAAATGTCACAAATATACAGGGTAAATACATGGAGGGCACACAAACCGTTCATATCCACGGTCAGGTTAATTTACATCCTGCAAGGTTGCTCATGCCCATGGTGATGCCATCATGGGCTCTTTAATGAGCACTGCATCTCTGTACTCTACTGAGTACCTAACATCATCCAGGAGGTTCAGGGAGGGGGAGGAGAGTATGTTGCTGCACCTTGAGTTTCAGCTATTCTTGGCTATCTGCTGGCTCTCTCTGATCCCACAATAAATCGGCAAGTATTTATTAAGTATTAATAAATAATATATTATAATAATATATTAGTAATGTAGCAATGCCTGATGAAGAGGAGAGACAACATGTACATATGTAGGTTATAATCAAAAAAAGATCCAAGATAGTTTGGCAGGGAGAGGGGAAAGCACCAGGAGCTGGGGAGAATCAGGGAAGGCTTCATGCAGAAGGGGACACAAGCTGAACCTTGAAGGAAGCTAGGGATTCTAAATAGTGGAGGTAAGGAGGAGAGGGATGCAGGGCCATGTGTGAGGAACAGAAAGGAGTTCGCTATGTCTGGACCATAGTGTGAATGTAGGGGAGTAATGTGTAATAAGGCTGCTTGAGTAGTTGAGAAGCAAACTGGAAAGGGCTTTAAATGCCAAAGGCATTTATATTTGATCCTAAAATTAAGAGGGAGCTAGTAGAATTTATTAAGCAGGGAAGTGATTTGGTTAGGCCTGTACTTAAGGAAAATCATTTTGGTAACTGACTGGAGGATTGGAGTTGGGAAATTCTTGAGGAAAGATCAGTTAGGAGGCTATTATAATTGTCCAGTAAAGGCCTGAATTGGGGTAATGGAGGAATAAGGGGAGAAAAGGGGACGTTGTTCTTGATGAGGGCAGTCTGAGATCATTTCATGACTAGTTACAGGGTCCACGAGCCAATGCATTCTGCTAAAGGCATCCAACACAAGCTAACCAAAGGGCTCCCCAGCCTGAGGGCTGTCTATTCTCTCGACTGCTTGCATCTGTTGCTGATTCCACGTCTGTTGTCCCAAATAATTTTTGGATTTAGGGTTTAAAAATTACTTGTCAGCTCCTATTTAACACTCAATGAGGTTCCTCTGCTTTCCCAAGAAAAAAATATTTTGGGGCTCAGATTCTTAATCTAGCCAAATGCTCAGATTTTTACAATCTAGCCAATAGCTCACAGGTGCTCAGATTCTTTAAGAGTCTGGCTAATATGGCAGATCTTTAATAAACCTAGTCTTTGGCTGAAAAAAAAAAGAAAAAATATTTTGGAATCTCTGCTCCTCCCAAACCCCCATGTTGTGAGGGAAATGAGGCTGTTGTTGGGAAGACCAGCTCATTACGGACATCTTCTCTGGAATGGCAAACAAATGAACATAAGCAAAAACAATAGTTTAGCCAAGAAGACATCAGTCTATGTGCTTTCCTATATTATGTCTGCCTGCCAATAATTGGCTTTTGATCTGTAGTTTGACCAATGCAAATTTCATTTTTTTCCTTATATAAGAGATTTTAGGAAGACTACTCTCCTCCATTGTGCAAAATATCTCCTCTCTAAAATTTCAGCACTAATAATTCATTCCTTTGGGTCCTTTCCAGTCTCCAAGAGGGCTCAAGAGAACCCTGTTAAACTGAAAATTTCCTGGGGCTGGGGGTGGGGTAATACCATAGTTATCAGTAAACACATTAGGATGAAGATAAGAGTGCAAGATGTCCCCTCATCAGGTACTCCCTGGTGTCCTATCTCCCCTCCCCACTTTCATGCCTGTCTTTTTGTGTTGTCTCCCCGTTTAGATCGCAAAATCTTTGAGAGTAGGGAATGTCTTTCTTTTAATTAATTGTATCCTCAGCACTTAGCACAGTGCCTGACATGTAGTAGCTGTTTAATAAATGTTTCTTGAATTGAAGTAGATGGTGTCCACAACTGGTCCCAACTCCATCCAGCACTGGACTAGGATTTCAAATACCAAGACTGCAGTCCCAGCTTTATCCCCTAACTGGGTGTTTTATTATGGTCAAATCACTTCACTTCTCTGAGGCTCCACATCTTTATTCATAAATCAATCAATCAATCAACAAGCATTTATTAACAACAAGAGAAAGGTTTAGTTACTCAGCCTGTTTCTTTGTTTCTGTGTCTCTGAATCTCTCTCTCTGTCTTTATCTTACTCTTCTTTCCCCCTCTCTCTGTCCTCTCTTTTTTCTCTTTTTCTTTATCTCTTCCTTCTTTTCCCTTCCTCCCTCCTCCTCCTCCTCCTCCTTTTCTTCTATTTCCTCTCTCTCTCTCTCTTTCTCTCTCTCAACTCTGGAACTGGTCCAATTAAACATCACCTTCTAGTAAAATGCTTCTTTTATGTATATTCACAGAGGACTTAATTCAACTAAAGCAAAGTTGGGAATTTTAACATGAACTTATAATTAAGAAACTCTAAGAACCAAAGAACAAAAATCTAAAAGAACAAAAGCAGAATAATTTACAGAGGAAAGATTTTTATATCCAAATTTTGGTTACTGTCTAGGTTTAGATGACTGGCTGATACTGCTTATAGGACACCCTGACCCCTGGTTCCTTTTCTTCACCTTAACCTTGTCTAGAGAACCCTGGTCAAAAGGCTTAAGCAGGACAACAGTTAGGAAGGACAATATATAGCTGTGTTAGAAAAAATACACTCTTATATTGATTCAGAAAACTATACCTTGTAGTCAAAACAATACCCCAACACCATGGGTCTTCCTTTCTGGTTCTAATGGGCAAAGAGCAATTTTCTCATATACCCTAGAAAGGAGTAATCATTTAGTAGATGCCTTCAAAACCTGGAACAAAGCCCTTGCTGTGGGAATGGGCACAAGCCCTGGGGGCAAGGCAGGGGAGAATGGCAAGGGAATTAAAGGATAGTGCAAAGGTGTGCCCAAAACAAACTTCATCTAGTGCAAAATTTTGCCAACATCTAGCCCTGAGATTGACATTTCATATTTAACATTTTAATCAACAACTTGGATAAAGTCACAGATTGCAAGCTTATCGAATCTTCAGATAACACAAAACTGGAAAGGAAAGCTAATACATTGAGTGACTAATTTAGTATTTATAAGATCTCTGTATAGATTCATGGGTTCATAACCTGTTTTGTGTTGTGGATCCCTTTGGCAGTCTAGTAAAACCTTTGTACC
>NW_020954557.1:38367993-38512082 GCF_900497805.2 Vombatus ursinus | reverse complement strand
AGGAGAACCGTGGTCAAGGTGGGAAAGGTTGAAGGGTAAAGTCTTTGTGGAAGATATTTCTCTATTTAAAGTTCTAGTTGATCAACTGACTCCCAATTGAGGATGACTGATTAAGTCATGAGATTTGGAAATGGTTGAGTTTGGTTAGTGTATACCTGGGCCACATATTTAAGCATGACTTATATAAGGGAGAACAGACACAGATCTGAAAAGGCCCAGAAGCCAAGTCAAATTCACATAGTCTTTGGTTTCCTAAAAGGTTTCCTGAAAGTAGTGGTTCCTTCAAGTAACCACATGATCAAAGAGAAGAAGGCACCACATGGACCTGGAGGTGGCAATGATAGATGAGTTGTGAGAATTCTTGAACCAAATCTCCTGGAGAAAAGAGAAGGAGATATTGGAAAATGCCAAATTCCTCCCAAAAAGAAGAGGCATTATGGACAATGCTTCACTCTTGGACCAAATGGAGAAGTTCCAGGTAGAAGTAGAAGTTGGAGCTGAGGAGCAGCAAGAGACAGAGCCATGACGTCATAGAACAAACTCAGATGTCAATTTCTTCTAGTATTGTGAGTTATGCTGAATGTGGAGGACAAAGGTGTTGACTACCTAGCAACCCCAAGTGCTTCTTCTTGTCATAGAACCTTAACCAAAGGGTTTCTGTGGTGCCTTTAATTATAAGTCTGGAGAACTCTATAGGTCTTTGTAGAATGTGAGACCCATCAAAAAGGAACTAAGAGTTGTTTGTAACTATTTATGGGTTTGAGTGTGAGTCTTTTGTGCTTTGAATTTTAGTCTGTTCTGTATTTGATATTTTGTCAGTCTTAAGTACTTGCATGGGATCTGAGCTCTTTTTACTTTTTCTTTAGAAATCTAGACATGACCTAGATTTTGGTGTTCCCAGGGCAAAAGCTGAGTGAGGGGAGAATGAGCCAAATTCCAATATTCCCTGGGGAAATCTTAATTAGGGCATGAATCAAAGAGAGTTATTTGGAAGAAGTCCCCCAAGATTGAAGCTAGTCCATGTAAATCCAGAGCTTAGTTCTGGGTTATGGGTTACATCTACAAACTGGAATAATGGGCCAAAACTAATAAAATAAAATTTAATGGGGAAATATATAAAGTTCAAACTTAGGTTTAAAAAAATCAATTACACAAATATAGGCTGAAGGAGAACTGGGTAAACAAAAGTTCCTTTGCGGGGAAAAACTCAGTGATATAGTAGAATATGAACTCAGTATGGGCCAACAGTAAATTAAATTAGTCTTATGCTGCATCA
This sequence comes from Vombatus ursinus, assembly GCF_900497805.2. Classification (NCBI taxonomy): domain Eukaryota; kingdom Metazoa; phylum Chordata; class Mammalia; order Diprotodontia; family Vombatidae; genus Vombatus; species Vombatus ursinus. The sequence goes on along the minus strand of NW_020954557.1, from coordinate 38,510,806 downwards.
CCAGAAGTATCATGTCCAAAATCTGAAAGAGATTAGTTCTACTGCACTTTGTGCTGCTCAGACCATATCTGGAGCATTGTGCTCAAATCTGAGCATGACATGTTAAAGATAGTAGACAGAGGCAGTACAGTGTAATGAGAAGAACATTTAGAATAAGACTTAGAATAAAGTAAGACCTGGGTCCAAATTATGCTTCTGATATTTGCTAACTGCATAACCATAGGTAAGTCAATTTTTGGAAAGGTGCCACATAAAGCTAGGGAAAAAAATATGTTAAGATTCTCGCTCAATAGTTGCCAGAGGTCTCTCACATATGGTTTTAAAAAATCCACTCAGATCTTTAATTCCTTTTTTATCTGTTAGACTTATCTAAGACCGAAAGAGGCATGCAGTAGTTGCCTGCAATTATCTTACAATACTGTAATTTGGCTAGTTTTTCCTTTAAGTACTTAGTGGATATATATGTATATTTACATTGTTTCATTTTCTGTGGTGCCTTTAATTCTAAAGTAGTTCCTTAACTTGTTTCTCTTGACTATACTAACTTATTATTATGTCTGGGATTATGATCACCATTTTTGCCTTTTAAAAAATTCAGATGAAGCCTACTCAATTATAGTCCCACCACTCATTCTAACTTTATATGAATATTTATGTTGTGAGCAAATTTATCCCATTCAATTAGATGTTATTATTGTTTTTTCTCTCCATGAAGTCTTAGTATGATATTTTATTTTTTCCCTTTCATAAGTGTCTTTTCTGCTACTCTCATATTTAAAAGATTTTGCCCAATTCTTTTTCCTCTCAAACAGAATATTCCAAAGTTATAAATTCTATTAATAGTTAACTTTGCAGGATAAGTTTTCTTGGGTGCAAGCAATTTTCCTTTGCTTTTTAATATATCATATTCCAGCTTTTCCTGTTGTCCTCATTGACAATGAGGAATCCTGGGAGACTCTGACTAGACTGTTTTGGTGTGTGATATGTTCCTTCCTTTAATCTTTGACCTGGAAGCTCCTAAGCTTGGCAACCACATTTATGGATGGGAAACATTTAGGGTTTTTTTTTCTAGTGCTGTCCTATAAATTGTATCAATTTATACTCCTTAGGTTTCAATACTTCTGGACAATTTTCTTTTATCATACCTTAAATTGTTGTATTTGGATTTTTATTCTATCATGTTTTTTTCTAGGAATCTAGTGATCAATTTTTTTTTCAAATTCCATTTTGTAGGTTTTTTTTATTAGCATGGAGATTTCTCATGCTTTTCCAATTTTGCTATTTTGGCATTGTATTCATTCTTGTTTCAATTCTATTTCCAGTTTTCTTTGAGGTATTCTGAAAGTACTTTTTTTTCAAGGTACCTCTGCTTTTCTAAAATGTTCTAGTTTCCTTAGTCATTGATTATCTTTTTGAATTTTTTCTTTAAGATCTAATTTTATATATTATCTCTTTGCTTAATCCTTTTTATAAAACCTTCCAACTACTCTTAAGGTTCTTGTGGCCATTCCATTAAGTTTTCTAGGGTTCTTAGTTTTTGTTATTGCAGAATTATTTTCTTCTTCAGGATATTTATTCTGGAACTTGCTCATTCCATATTATTTTTTCAATGTATTAGGATCTTTTCTCTGCTTGCTCATTTCCTAAATATTCCTGCTGGTTTTTTTCCCCTGTGAGGATTTCTTTTCTTCCCCTTCTCTTAGTTTTTCTTTTAGTTGTTCTGGTGCATTTCTAACTATTTTAAGACACTAAAGAGATGGATTACATACAAACCCTGACTCAACATCTTGCTGGAAGTCTCTGCCACTGAAGATTTTTGAGCAGTGAAATAAGGTGACTAGATCTATGCATAAAGAACACATCACAGAATTGATATTGAAAAATGGTTTGGAGCAGGGAGAGAGGTGATGTGGGCAAAACTACTAAGCAGCTACTGTAATGGTCCATGCAAGTGATAATGAACACTTATAGTAGAAGGGGGGCCACTGAAAATGTAATGAAGAACATGGATATGAGGGATGCCATGTTACAGAAGCAGAACTGATAGGACTTGATCATTGATAGGGACTTGGTAAGGGAGAAGGAAGAGTCAAAGATGGCATAAAGGTTATAGATATGGGTGACTAGATGAATGGTCATGGTACAGAGGGAAATAGGGATGTTAGGAAGAAGAAAGGCTTTAGGAGGATGGGAAAGGTAACAATCTCAGTTTGGGGCATGTTGAGTTTGAAGTGTCAGGTCATTAGGGATAGACATGTGGGTCTGGGGTTCAGAATAAAGGTCACATTTGGAGATATAGATGTGGGAGTCATCTGCATAGCACTAAGCAGTTGAAATTGTAGGAAATTACAAAGGAAGAGAATGTAGAAAAGGGTCTTATATGGACCCATAAGGAATATTCACTGTAATGGATTAGAAAAAGAATGTGGTACAAGTGAAAGAGTTTTTGGAAGGAATGAAAGAAGAAAATAAACATTTATTAGGCACCTCCTATGTGCTTGGAGCTATGCTAAAACACTTTACAAATATTATCTCATCTGATTTTCACAATAACCCTGTAAGGTAGGTAATTTACAGTTGAATAAACCAAGGCAGACATAGGTTAAGTGACTTGCCCAGAATCACAAAGCTAGTGTCTGAGGCTGAATTGAACTCAGGAGTCTTCCTCACTCCAGGACCAGTGCTCTATCCACTGCACCACCCTGCTTCAATAATAAAATAATAATACAATATTCCCTGTAACGAGTTAGAAAAAGGATGTTGTACGAGTGAAAGAGTATGTCCATGTCACAGAGCCATTAGGAGTCAGACGTAGGACTTGAACCCAGTTCTTCCCAGCTCGAAAGCTGACTCTTTAACCCTTGTCATACTTCTCAGTTGGGATTATGTAACATAACGGGTAAAATGTTTGTTTTTTGAGATTTTTATATAGTAATGCCTGGGAGTAAGAAAGGAGAAATCAGGTAGTAGGGTCACAGAAAGGATGAAGATTCAGAAATGTTTGGAGGTTAGGGGGCAAAGGCAAATATTTAGATATCTGACATGAAGGCAGAGTGAAGGTGGTACACTGAGAGGAGAGAGAAGGGTCAAGGGGACCAGAAGTCATGATATGGATAAAGAATAGTTACAATGGGAATGAGAGAGTGATAAAAGAGAAAGGATGGGAGTGGCCTACATTTCAAAGTTCAGGATCCTGGAAGGGCTATAGTTGTGCGAAACAATGAGGCCTAATGTTTGACTATGCTAGTGTGTAGCCAAATGGGATAAAGGAGCAGGTATGCAGTTGAGGAGATTTTCATCAACATTAAAGTCCCCAAGGATGTTGTCAGGGGTAGGAAAGAAAGGAAGACTGTGAGCCACATATTGAAGTTGAGAAACTTTTAAGAATGATCAGTAGATGACGGCAACAAGGATGAAGAGAGTAGTGTAGTGAGATCACACAGATCTCAAAAGAGATGCTGGTAGTGGGATAGTATTGAAGTAGCAGTGGGAAACAAGGAAAAGACCCACTCTTCTTCTTGACCTTGTGAGTTGGGGAGAGTAAGAGGATTGACCTTTAGTAGAGAGGGCTGCAAAGTATATTGATTACAGTTGGGGGTATAGAAGGAAGGCTGGGTGAAAGTTCAAAGGTATAGAGGAGTTTTTTGATAATTGATTGAGAGGTCCAAAAGGTACAATGGATAGTTGAATTGTGTCAAAGTGTAGTTGAAGAGGAATGAGGTTCATTTAGCCAGGAATGAAAGTTCCAAAGGTCTTATCGTGGACATAAAAATTAAATCAGAAGTGGTAAGACTGGACGAAAAGAACTGGGAACCCAGAACAAAAGAAGAGAGGATAGTATGGCATACTTGATCCACAGAATTTAAAGAATAAAGGATTAATAGATTTAATCTGCCCCAGAGTTCAGAATGAAATTTAGAATTCTAGTATTTTGTAGTGCCTGCCGCAACCTTGGCCCAGGTGGTTTTTTAGCCCTTGAAAATGCAGTGGGACTTCTAGTATAGATTTCAGCTCCACAGAAGGGAGAATTTAAAGATTTTTACCGATGGAATAGATGGCCTGCTAAGGTAGTTAATTCCCTGTTATAGAAGCTGTTCAGATTGAGACTTGACAACAAATTGTCAGTCATGTTGTACAGTGGGGACTCCTGCAGTAGGTAGGAAGTTGAATTAGGAGACTTCCAGCTCGAGGCTTGGCATATATACAGTAATTATGTCCTATGTACAAAACTGAGGTAATTTCCCTTGGGATTTTTCCCTTGGGCTACCACACAAATTAGTATAATTTCCCATTAAGTTATTGAAATACATTCAAGGCTTTTATTCTGTGCTTTAAAATCCTTCACTAAGGCAACCAGGACTAACCTCACTTCACCTTTCACCTTATATATCTTGCCTCATTTCTAATTTTTATTTTGTTTTGGGCTTAGTTTCATCTCTGATGAAATAAAGACTTTATTACTCAATAAAATCTGATATTTTTGTAAGTACACATTGTATCCAAGATAAAACATAAACTCCTCTTTTTATCTTTTAAAGTCTCATAACTTTGCCCCAACCCCTCTTTTCAGTCTCATTTATACAGTTACTCCTCTTCCTTCATGCAATGATTCAGACAAAATGGACTCTATTCCTTCTGTGGTGAGAATCTTAGGTACTTATTCTTACTTCCACTTGAACTAATGAGTCAAGTTCCCAGAGCTAGGCTGGTTACTTCTCCCCTATAGGTGCCAGAGGTAATCCTGAGTGGTCAGAGATGATTTTCTACATCACCATGAGCATGAGCCCCCATTCCAGTCTATTCTCCTTAACATTAATTTCCCCCTATTAGCATCCCAGGTTTATTTAACCAACTAACATTAATCAGTATAAAAATATTGCAAGGATACAACAAGAACAGAAACAAAGTGTTCTCCCTCCCCACCTCCTTGGGATGGAGAATACTTTCTTTTATACCACCTTCATCCCTGGGGAGAAGAGACTCAAACTTAAAGCAATTTCTACACAGCATTTATCCCACTAAGTTCACTCCTGAATTTGGCATAGCTGATAAATAAATTGATATAGCTCCCTCTTAACTGCCTTCAATCTATGCTGTGTTAAACAGATGACTTGGGATCTCATTCCTCACCATTTGGCTTCTGGTAAATCCTAGCAATGACCATAACTCCTGGATTTCCAGCACAATACTCCTTCACCTAAAAACAGAAAGAGTAAACAACAAAGATAGAAGCTCCCATGGTGTCAGCCTAGGTGAGAAGATAAATTCCTGAGGCCTCTCTCCCCACTAATGGTTCTTGCTTCCTCACTTGAAAACAACCAAGCAAGAAGGAATAAGAGGCTTTTGAATGCACCTCAGTTCCAGCTCTCAGCAGCCCTCACTACATGGTTGGATGACCAAGACCCAGTCAAGTCATATCAAGTCAACTAGCAATTATTAAGAGCTTAGAGCTTGGTCAGTCATTGATGCAGTCATCCACTGCATCCTGGGCCATTGCCGATTGTCAACACTTTTGGCTTGCCACTGGACTTCCATGACTCTGGAAGACAGAGTGAGGCTGATGACTTTGTGCAACTCTGCCTCACTTAAATCCAATTCATGTGCAAATCAAGACATTACCCATGATGTCATTGGTCCTCTTCAAAAGCAAAGGACTAATAAGCATCTGCCAAGCACTGTGTCAAGTCCTGGGGACACAAGGAAAGCCCCAAAAGCCTCTGTTCTCAAGGAGATCACAATCTAATGGGAGAGATAACCTATAAACAACAATGAATAAATAAGATAAAAATGGGAAAAATTAGGATTAGTCTCAGAGGGAAGACATTAAAGTGAAGGGCTGGAAAAATCTTGAAGAAGGTGGAACTTCAGCTGAGACTTGAAGGAAGCAAAGAAGACAGGAGTCAGAGATAAGAAGGAAAGAATTCCACAAACAGGGTCAGATAGTCTGGAGGATCATGTGTGAAGAATAGCAAGGAGTCCAGTATCACTAGATGGAAAAGTATGGGGAGGGGAGTAAGGTGTAAGAAGACTGGAAAGGTAGGAAGGGGCCAGGTTATGAAGGGCTATGAATGCTAAACAGAGGATTTTATAATTGGTCCTGGAGGCAACAGGGAGCCACTGGAGTTTATTGAGTATGGGGAACGACAAAGTCGGAGCTGCATTTTAGGAAGATAACTTTAAGAGCTGAGTGGAGGATGGATTGGAGAAGGGATAGACTTCAGGCAGGGACTCCAAGCAAGAGGCAACTGCAATAGTACAGGCATGAGGTGATGAGGGCCTACACCAGAGAGGAGAGAAGGGGACATATACGAGAGTAAAGGTGGAAATGTTAGGGCTTAGTGACTGATTGGATATGGAGTGGTGAAAGAGGGAGTGAGGAGTTGAGGATGATACCCAGGTTGTGAGCTTGGGTAACTGGGAGGATGGCAGCACACTCAACAGTAATAGGAAAGTTAAGAAGAGAGGAAAGTTTTGGGGAAGAGATACTGAGTTCAGTTTTGGACATGGTGAATTTAAGATGTCTGTGGAATATTTAGCTCAAGATGTCTAGTAGTCAATTGGAGATGTAAGAGTGGAAGTCAGGAGAGAGGTAAGGGCTGGACGAGCAGATTTTAGCTTATCTGCATAAAGATGATAATTCAAACCACAGGAGTGATGAGATTACTAAGTGAAAAAGCATAGAGGAAAAAGAGAATATGGCCCAGAACCTAGCCTTGGGGAATCCCCACAGGTAATAGGTATAACAGGGATATTGACCCAGCAATGGAGACCAAGAAAAAGTGGTCAGACAGGTAGGAGAAGAACCAGGAGAGGGTGGTGTCCAGAAAACCTAGAGAGAAGAGAATATCAAGAAGACAGTGACTGACAGTGTGAAAGACTGCAGACAGGCCAAAAAGGATGAGGGACCAACCAGTTATAGTGGATAGAGTGCCAGGCCTAGAGTCAGGAAGACTCATTATCATGAGTTCAAATGTGGCCTCAGACACGTACTAGTTATGTGACTCTGGACAAATCACTTAACCCTGTTTGCCTCAGTTTCCTCATCAGTAAAACGAACTGGAGAAAGAAATGACAAACCATTTCAGTGTTTTTGCAAACAAAACCCCAAATGGGGTCATGAAGAGTTGGACACAACTAAAAAACTATTGAAAAAAATCAATTCCCATCTCTGGGCCATTTCACTTGGTGTCCATCACTCCTGGAATGTAATCCCTTTCTTCAAATCAAATACCACCTTATACATGAAGCCTTTTCTGATCCCTCCAAATGTTAATGTCATCCCTTCCTAACTCATATTAATTTGTATTTATTCTCTTCATATTTATTTTGCATATACTTAAAATATATGCTTCTTGAGAGTAGGGATTGTTTTATTCTTTGTATTCCCGGCGCCTAGCAAGGTACCTGGCACACATTAGACACTCAACAAATATTTGTTGATTTCTTTTTAAAATAGATTTTTATTGATATCTTTTGTTTTTATCATCGATTAGTATCCCAGAAAATAACTCAGTTACTTTGCTTCACAAGGGAGTTTCTTTGGGAAAGGTAGGTATTTTCACACACATAATTTTTAAAAGGATGTTGTAATCAGGCCATGTATAAGGATGGACTACATTTCCCATGAAGTTCCAGACTTCAAAGATAAGTCTGACAGAAGTTCCCAGGTTTCTATCTGCCATGAGACCGCGTGCCTCCAATGCAACGTTATTTATCATGAGACGTGGACTCTGAATTGTGTGGGAAGACTTCTAAGGAAAAGGGGAGTTGCACTGAGAAGCAATCATAGTGGAACCCAGGGACACGGCATCACCACAGCCTGCTTTGCTGACTGCTGAGACCAAGCAGCAGAGTCCTGAGAGAGGTCTTCTTGTACTAAGGGAGATGGAGGATTCAGAAAGCATATACACAAATATTCTCATCCATCAGCCAGTTGTGTAAGAGACATTTGCCACCCCCTTCTCCACCCCCCCACATACAGACCAGACGATGAGTCTCAGAGTAGAGTTATTTCCTGCAGTATTTACTCAGCGCTGTTGTTGTTCAGGTGTTGTTTCAGGTAAAAGAATTGTGCCCAACTCTTCATGACCCTATTTGGGGTTTTCTTGGCAGAGATACTAGAGTGGTTTGCCATTTCCTTCTCCAGCTCATTTGACACATGAGGAAACTGAGGCAGAGTTAAGTGACTTGACCAGGATCACACAGCTAGTAAGTGTCTGAGGCCAGATTTGAATTCAGGAAGATGAGTCTTCCTGACTCCAGGCCTGGTGTTCTATCCACTGTACCACCTAACTGCCCTATTTGTTCAGAGATCCTGCCCTAATCCCTGAATTGTGTATGTTTGGCTTGTTTTTCCTATTCCTTTGTTAACTCTTTTAGTTCTGATTAAACATTTTGCTTTTGAAATGTGTATTCCCCGTTTGGTTTGCAAGCCTGGTGCAGAATGAATTTGGGTTATGTTAGGGCTTTCCAACTGAGAGGAGGGGAAAGCTTGAGTCAGATGTCATCTAGCAAAACCCACATAGAACCCACGAGTGCATGTGAATCCAACTTGGAGTAGAATTTGTGCTACCCTATTAAGCTCTACACTTTTAAGGGGCAGGTAGGTGGCATAGTGGATAGAGCACCAGCCCTGAAGTCAGGAGGACCTGAGTTCAAATCCGGCCTCAGACCAAACACTTGACACTTACTAGCTAAGCTAGTGTGACCCTGGGCAAGTCACTTAACCCCAATTGCCTTAAAAAAAAAGATCTACTTTAAACAAAACAAAGAAAAAAAAACCATGCCTTGGAGTTATTTCACCAAATGTTTAACTCTTCAAACATAAAAAGAGAGTAGAATTCAGGAAAGATGTTGGTGGAGATACAAATTAGTTATGTTTCTAAAGTAGACACAAGCATCTCCTTATACTGGTTATTTGAGTTCAGGTTTGTTGGTTTGTTTATTTTCACTCTTTTCAAGCTGCTGTACCAAAGAGGTGCTTACTCTACGTGTCTGTTCATGTTTCAAAGGTGCCTGCCACATTTTAGCTTCTGTTAAGGGCCAAACCCCAAGTAAGCACAAGTTGTAGAGATTCTTGGAGGTTCTGACTCCTTGAAATACTATTGTTTGAATGTCCTGAATTTCTTCTATCCTTCTCCTTAGTAGCAGCTTTTGATGAAAGCTTGGTATAGTGCCTAAGCTGTTGAATTTAGAATCGGGAATACTGGGGTTCAAATCACGACTCAGATATTTACCAGCTGCAACTCAGGGCAAGTGATTTAACGCTCTCCCAGCCTCAATTTCTTCATCTGTTAAAAAAAAATTGATGGTGATAACAGTACTTGCTTCATAGGAGTGTTGTGGTGTATATTCCTTTGCAAACTTTAAAATGCTGTATAAATGTTATATTTTTATTATTACTTTACTCTTATGTGGAGAAGGCCAATGATGGACTTTTTCTATGTCACTGTCTAGTCCCTTTTTCTTGCAATATGAATATAATGACAGATCATGCTTTAAACAAAAATAAAAACCTTCTTATTAAATTCCCAAGCTGGTATCAAAGATCAGAAAAGGGGATATTAGCATTATAATGCAGTCCCAGAGCTTTCACTTAGTATTAAAATGTCAACATATATTGTTGTTATAAGTCTTGTGCAATGGAAAGAACAGAGGACCCGGGTTCAAATCCTACCTCTGGTGTTTACTAACTATAGGAATTATACTTGGGCAAGTTCACTATAATTGAATTCAGTAAATATTTTTAAAGTACCTGCTTTGTGCCAGGTACAGTACTCAGCACTGGGGATACAAAAAGGGGTAAAAGATAGTCTCTGCCCTCAAGGAGCTTACAATCTTTTTTTTTTTAAATAAAATTTTGTGTTCCAAATTTTCTCCCTCATTCCTCATTACTCTCCCTTCCCTAATACAGTAAACAATTTGATATAGATTATATATGTACAATTATGTAAAACCTAGTTTCATATTAGTCATGCTGTGAAAGAAGAAATAGTTTACAAAACAGTTATAGTTTGCAAAAGAAAAAAAAAGCCACGAAAAAAATAAAGTGAAAATAGCGTGCTTTGATCTGCGTTCAGCCTCCGTCAGTTCTTTCTCTGGATAGCATTTCCCACCATGAGTCTTCTGGAATTGTCAGGAGCTTACAATCTAATGGTCAGTTAATTTCCCTGGATGTCAGTTTCTCCGTTTGTAAAATCAGGAAGTTGGACTAGGAAGCTCTGACCATCACACTGTCCATAGTCTGCCATTTGCTCCTGGAGGCTTTCGAACAGTCTTAGAAGCCCCCCGTAATTATGCAGATGAATGTGCTTACCTGGAACTGTATAAAGTAGGAATCATTCATTATATGACTATGAAACGCCATTAGTACAACTAGTGCTGCTCAGAGTGTGGTTGCTTGCTCACCACTGTGGCCACAGCATTGGTGTTTTCTTACTTCGTGCATCCAATAAGCCCAGCTGAAACTGCTTGGGAACAATGGAGAGCCAGCCGTAGTCAAGGAGGCAGGACCACGCCCGCAAGAAAGGGCCCCTGGGGCTGAAGTCTGCAGTCGTGAAGGCTGCATTGCTCTCCGGTCTGCATTTTTCTCTCATCGGTGCTGCCACCTAATGAGAAGTTTGAAGACAGCAAATAGTACTGGAACCTACAAGATGTGGCGGAAATAATATTTAAACTGCATTTTTATTTGTAGAAAAAATAGAGACAGTAAGAAACATCAGTGAGCTCCCCTGTTTCTCTCCTTGTCCCACAATTAAAGAGGGCTAAATAGGCTTATGAGTCTATGTATCAAAAAGTCCAAGTATATCACCCCCAGAGATCACTGAGAAGCCGGTGAGTGGATTTAAGCATGAACATCCTTGAAGCAGGGAGGAATGGATAGAGTTCATCTAGAAGCCAGAAAAACCTGTGTTCAAATCCTGCCTCTGACATTATAATGGCTGTATGACCCTGGGCAAGTCATTTAACCTATGGGTATTCTAGGAAGCTCTCAAATCTGGGACCATGTAAGTTGCAGAAAGCATGTTGACAAGCTTTTGGCAAAGGGACTTTCCTTAGCTGGGAGTCCTCTATACCAATGAAATCATGGGCCTGCTTCCCGTCCTTACACAGGAATCATGTCAAATGAATGACCTTTTTTTAAAACAGGAAAATAACTGGAATTAAAGTTCACTAACACAAACAGGCATTTTTCAAATGAAAAAATTTGAGCTATTGCTGACCAAAGAAAAAGTGTTCCAAATTGCTAATAATAAGGGAAATGAAAATTAAAACAACTCTGAGGCTCCACCTTATACCCATTGGATTGGCAAAAAAAAAAAGATGAAAATAGCATTTATTTGAGGGCCTATAGGCCAGGCACACTAATGCACTGTTCATAAAGCTGTGAATTAGTTCAATCATATTTTAAAAATATATGCCTATACACAGAAAGTCACTAAACTGTACATACCTTTAAACTCAGAGCAGTACTAAGCATATTCCGCCAAAGATATCAAAGATGGTGGGAAAAGATCCATATATACAAATTTTTACAGCAGCACTTTTTAGTCTAGCAAAGAACTGGGGGAAAAAAGTAGGTGTCCATCAATTAGAGGATGGCTAAACAAATTATGGTTTATGAATGTAATGGAATATTATGCCCCGAGAGATGACACATATGAAGTAGTCAGAGAAAAGCATGAGACATCTGATGCAGAATGAAATAAACAGAACCAGAGAAGCAATTTATACAATTACCACCATGATGAGAAGGAAAACAATTTTGAAAGACTTTAATCAATTAATAAGCACCTATTCAGTATCTACTATGTGCCAGGCACTGTGAGAGGAGCTGGGAATGCCAAGACAAAAATGAAAAATACCCCCTCCTTCAAGGAAAAGATGGGGGATTTTTAGAACAGAATATTGTATATGGTGTCAGAGAAAGTTTCTGAATCAGAGGTTTCTTGCTCAGTTGTTTTTCATTATCACAAGAGATGGTTCAATGTTGACACAGGAGTGGAAAATTACTTTGATGTAAAGAAAAAGGCATCAATGAAATATATTTATATTTAAATCTATATTTATATATTTAAATTCATATTTAAATCTAAACTATTTTTTAAAAGAAGTGCTTTGAAATCAGAGGGAAGAAGGGAACTATGATATATGGAGTGCCCCTCCATCTCATTCTCTTCCTTTTAATGAATGGATGTTTTTCGTCTGTTACTCTGATTTGATCAATGATATAGGAATTTAAGCGAGTTTTTCTGGCAGGCATATTTTGGATATCTATGATGCTAAGACTGAGGGAGCCTGAAGATTGTAACCTGATAGGACAAAAGAAATAGAAAGAATTCAACTATAACTCAATCAGCTCTACTTTCCCAGGCTGCATCGAAAGCAGAAAACAATCAGATGTGTTCATATTGAAAAATAAACTTCACATGGACAGATACCACCATTTCATCACTTCCTATTTATTTCTCTCTTTTCTAAAAATTCAATTTTATTTAATTTTCAGTTCCAAATTTTCTCCCTTCTTCTGCCATTGAGAAAGAAAAAAAAGCAAAACCCATGACAAATATGTATAGCTATGCAAAACAAGTTCCTTAAGTAGCCAGATCAAAGAAAGAGAGAAAGAAAAAAAGAAAGAGAAGAAGATATGCATCAATCTGTACTCTGAGTCCGTCCACACTCTGTTTAGAGGTGGATACCATGTTTCATTGAGAGTCCTTTGGAATTGTGATTGGTCATTGTGTTGATCAGCGTCACTAAATCTTTCAAAATTGATTATCTTCACAGTATTCTTATTGTATCATTTATTCTCCTGGTTCTGCTCACTTCACTTTTCATCAGTTCAAACAAGTCTTCCCAAGTTTTTCAGAAACACCCTTCATCATTTCTTATAGCACAATAATATTTCATCACATTAATGTACCATAACTTGTCCAGCCTTTCCTCAATTGATGGGCTTACCTTCAATTTCCAATTCTTTGTCACTAGAAAAAAACTGCTATAAATATTTTTGTACATATGGGTCCTTTCTCTCTTTATGTCTTTGGGGTACAGACTTAATCAGAATCTCTGGGTCAAAGGATATGTAAAGTTAAATAGTTTTTTGGGTAGAGTTCCATATTGTTTCCAGAATGGTTGAACTACTTCACAGTTATACCAACAGTGCATTAAATGTACCTGTTTTCCCATAGCCCCTCCAGCATTTGTCAATTTCCTCTTTTGTCAACCTAGCCAATCTGATGTATGTTCCTCAGAGCTGTTTTAATTTTAATTTCTCTAATTATTAGTGATTTAGAACATTTTTTCATATATCCATTAATAGCTTGGATTTCCTCCTCTGAAAACTGCCTTTTTATATCCTTTGACCATTTGTCAATTGGAGAATGGCTCTTTTTTCTTGTAAATTTGATTCAGTCTCCTATATATCTTAGAAATGAGACCTTTATAAGAGAAACTTGCTGGAAATATTTTCCTACTTCCTACTTTTCTTCTAATTTTAGTTGCATTGGTTTTGCTTGTACAAAATATTATTTTTTTTTCTTTTTTGGTGAGGCAGTCGGGGTTAAGTGACTTGCCCAGGGTCACACAGCTAGTAAGTGTCAAGTGTCTGAGGCCGGATATGAACTCAGGTCTTCCTGACTCTAAGGCTGGAGCTCCATCCACTGAGCTACCTAGCTGCCCCATAAAAATAAATTTTATATAATAAAAATTATCCATTTTTTTGTCCTATGAACTTATCTCTTGATTGGTCATTACCTCTTCCTTATCCATAGGTCTGACAGTAATTTTTTCCATGCTCCACTAAATTCCTTATGATTTCACTCTTTATGTCTAAATCATGTACCCACTTGGAGCATATCTTGGTATACTGTGTGAGATGTTGGTCTATACCTAGTTTCTGCCAGACAATTTTCCAGTTTTCCCCACAGTTTTTGTTGAGTAGCAAGTTCTTGCTCCAATAGGTAAGAGAGCTTTTTGGGCTCATCAAACAATAGGCTACTGCACCCACTTGCTTCTGTATACCTGTGTACCTGAGCTGTTCCACTGATCAAACTCTATGTTTCTTATGCAGCACAAAATTGTTTTGATGACTTGTAGTACAGTTTGAGATCTGGTACTTCTAGGCCCCCTTCCTTTTCATTTTAAAAAATTTATTCCCTCAATATTTTGTTCCTCCAGAAGAATTTTGTTATTTTTTGTAACTTTATAAAGTAATACTTTGGTAGTTTGGTATGTCACTGAATAAGTAAATAGTCATTTTTATTATATTGGCTTGGCTATTGACCTATTAATAATTCTCCAATTTTATAGATCTGTTTTTATTTGTGTGAAGAATGTTTATAATTGTATCCATATAGTTCTTGTGTATGTCTTGGAAGTTAGATTCCCAAGTATTTTATACTGTCCATTGTTATTTTAAATGGAATCACTCTTTCTATCTCTTCCTGTTGAATTTTGTTAGTAATATACAGAAATGAGGATAATTTGTGTGGGTTTATTTTACATCTTTCATTTATATTTTACATGAAGTTGTTAATTGTTTACATTAACAACTAGAAAGTTGACTATTTAGGGCTCTCTAAATAAACCGTCACATCATCTGCAAAAAAAAGTGATAGCTTTATTTTCTCTTCGCCTATGCTTATTCCTTTGATTTCTTTTTCTTGTCTTATTGCTATAGCTAGCATTTCTAGCACAATATTAAATAGTAATTATGATAATGGATATTGTTTCTTCACCTCTAATCCCATTGGAAAGGTTTTTAGTTTATTTCCATTACAGATCTCAACCTATTACAATCTGTCCTCTTTTCCCCTCCATTCAACTGAAGCTGCTTTTCCCAAGGTTACCAATGATCTCTTAACTGCTAAATCTGATGACCTTTCCTCAGTCCTTATGTACTTGACCCTCAGAAGCTTCTGTACTGGATGCTCTTCCCTTCCTTAGCTTCTCTGATGCTTCTTTCTCCTGGTTCTCATTTTATCTGCCTAACTACTCATATCCTGGTGTCCTTCACTGACATTCGTCTCCCACTGAAGTATGGCAAATCCTGAATGTTCTTTCTCTTCTCTCTATGATATTCCTGTAGCTACTTTTAGGGTTGATTGTTTTTGTGTGATTGAGTTCATTGCTCAAGTTCTTCCCCAGCCCCCCACCCCACCCCCCACACCCAATAGCAAAGCATTTAGTCAAAACATGAAAAAATTTACAATAATATCAAAGAATAATAAAAATAAAGTTGGATGGTAACACAGAGATCAGCCCACCCCCTCATTATACAGAGAAAGAAATTGAGGCCCAGGGAGGTTGGATAAGTTGCCCAAGGTCCCACATTCCTGTGGAAGGCTAAAACATGATCTGAATCTATACACAAAGCCCTTGAAGTTCTTAAAGTTGCTCTGATGAACTCCTTGAGGGAATTTTGGCAAAGGAATGAAAGCTTTCACTTTGGCTCAAGTCATCATCATGGTCCATACAGGAAACCAGGGCTCAGGATGTCATAAACACAACCATACTTGGTTGTCTTCTCTCTGTCTCAGTCTCCCTCTCTATCTCTCTGTCTCTGTATCTCTCTGGCTGTCTCTCTTTCTGTCTCTGTTTCTCTATTACTCTCTCTCTCCCCAACCCTTACCCATAGTTGTATCCTTGAATCACTGTATTTGAAATCTTTCCCCTTTGACAAGCCCCCTCATTAATTAAGTCCTTCAGTGTCTCAGCCCGAATCATTGTAAGATGTGATGTCCTATGAAAATAGGCCTTACCTCATTTCTAAAATATATAAAGAACTGAATCAAATTTATAAGAATACAAGTCATTACCCAATTGATAAATGGTCAAAGGATAAAAACAGGCAGTTTTCAGATGAAGAAATTAAAGGTATCTATAGTCATATGGAAAAATGCTCTAAATCACTATTGATTAGAGAAATGCAAATTAAAACAACTCTGAAGTATCACCTCACACCTATCCAATTGGCTAATATGACAAAAAAGGAACATGATAAACGTTGGAGAAAATGTGGGAAAATTAGAACACTAATGCATTGTTGGTGGAGTTGTGAACTGATTCAACCATTCTGGGGAACAATTTGGAACTATGTCCAAAGGGCTATAAAACCGTGCATACCCTTTGATCCAGCAATGCCACTTCTAGGTCTGTATCCCAAAGAGATCATAAAAAATGGAAAAGGACTCACATGTACAAAAATATTTATTGCAGCTCTTTTTGTAGTGGCAAAGAACTGGAAATTTAGGGGATGCCCATCAGTTGGGGAATGGCTGAATAAGCTGTGGTATAGGAATATAATGGAATACTATTGTGCTATAAGAAATTATGAACAAGCGGGTTTTAGAAAAACCTGGAAAGACTTACATGAACTGATGCTGAGTGAAGTGAGCAGAACCAGGAGAACATGGTACAACAGTAACAGCAACATTGTACAGTGATCAACCATGACTGACCTTAGCTCTTCTCAGCAACACAATGATCTAAGACAGTTCAAAAAGATTCATGATGGAAAATGCTGTCCACATCCAGAGAAAGAACTGTGGAGTCTGAATGTAGATCAAAACATACCATTTTCTTCTGGTTTTTTTTTCTTGTGGTTTTCTCTTTTTGTTCTGTTTCTTCTTTCGCAACATGACTACTGTGGAAACGTGTTTAATATGATTGTACATGTATAGCCTATATCAGATTGCATGCCATCTTGGTGAGGGGAGGAAGGAAGGGAGAGAAAAAAATCTGGAACTCAAAATCTTATTGAAAGTGAATATTGAAAACTATCTTTACATGTAATTAGAAAAAAACAAAATACTATTAAATGGGGGGAAAAAGGAAATAAGCCTTACCTCTCTATATACTCTTTAGGTCAGGGGTTTTTAACCATTTTTGTGTCATGGAACTCTTGGACAGTTTGATGAAGCCTACAGACTCCTCAGAAAAAAATGTCTTTAAGTAAATAAAACAAAATACATAGCATTACAAAGGAAACCAATCATATTGAAATAATTATAAAAAAATTTTTTTAAAGTTCACGGACCACCAGTTTAAGAACCTCTGCTTTAGGTAATCTCATCTGTTCCTATAGATTCAATTATCGTCTCAATGCAGATGACTCGAATCTAGATAGATACTGATATTTACAACATCTAAATAGATAGTTCAGAACAGAGATCAGGGCTATGATCTATCACATGTTCACCTCCACATGGATGCCCCACAGGCATTTTAAACTCTACATGTCCAAAATAAAACTCCTCTTTCCATCAAAATCCATCCCTACTCTCAATTTCCACCACCTTTTCAGTTTTCCAGGTTTATAACCTCAGAATCATCTTTGATTCTTCAGTCTTTTTTCACCCTAGCATATCCAATCAGTTGCCAAGTCTCATTAATTCTACCATAACATGTCTCCTACCGATCCCTTTATCTCATTTCAGATGGCTATGATCCTAGTTAATTTCCCAGCATTCTCCTTTCCTGGACATAATGATAGCTTCCTAATTGGCTTGCCATTTCTTCTCTTTCTAATACATCCTCTCCATAGCTGCCAAATTAATCTTCTTAAAACATGGGTCTATCCATGTCATTCTCCTGCTCAAAAATCTTTAGTAGCTTATTATTACCTCTAGGATAAAATATAACTCCTCCTCTTGGCATTTAGAGCCCCCTATACTCTGGCTCCCACCGGTCTTTCAAGACTTAGTTTATATTACCACCTTTTATATACCCTCCATTCCAGCCTATCTGGTATACTAGCTGTTTTCCCAAATTGACATTCTATCTTTCTTCTCTGTGCCTCTGCACTGATTATCCCCTGTGTTTGGAATGTACCTGCCCTTTGCCTCCACCTCTTGAAATCCTTAGTGTCTTTTAAGACTTAGCTATGGGGCATCTAGGTGGTGCAGTGGATGGAGCATCCATCCCGGAATCAGGAGGACCTGACAAATCTGGGCTCTTACTAGCTGTGTGACCCTGGGCAAGTCACCTTAGCCTGATTGCCTCAGGGGTGGAGTACCTCTGCTCAGGTATGACCCCTTGAGGTGAAGCCTTTCCCAATCCCCCTAGTCCTTAGTGATCTTTCTTTCCTAAAATTATTTTGCCCTTACTTAGCATTTTACCTGTTGTATCCTCCCAATAAAATATAAATTCCTTAAAGGCACAGACTATTTCATTTTGTCTCTATGGAACTAAAAGACATCTGACAGCTACCACGGTGCCTTGTAACATAGGCATTTAACAAGTGTTTACTGAATTAAATTGACAAGAATCAGAGAACTTACTGGTTGTACTGGGTTAGTTGTTGTGACAGGTTAACAAAACCCTTTTACTGTATCTCTCTACTGGACATAGAAAAAGCTTGCATTTATAGAACAAATAGTTTGTTAAAATGATATTTATTGTGATGGAATTCCACCTTTAAAAATACAAATTTTTATTAAAACATTGATGCTCTGTGCCTAAAGAAGAGACAGTAGAAGATCCTTTTCATGCCCCTCTACTCCACTGCAGAGGTAAGAGAACTACAGGTGTGGGACATTCCATAGATTTTCAGATTTTTGCAATGTATTCATTGGTCTTGCTGCTTTTCTCCCCTCCTTCTCTTAAAAAAAATTTTTTTTGTGGGACTGCTAGGTCACACTGGCCCTGGAGTCAAGAAAACCCGAGTTCAAATCTAGCCTCAGACACTTTTACAGGGGCAGGTAGGTGGCGTAGTGGATAGAGCACCAGCCCTGAAGTCAGGAGGACCTGAGTTCAAATCCGGCCTCAGACCAAACACTTGACACTTACTAGCTGTGTGACCCTAGACAAGTCACTTAACCCCAACTGCCTTGCCCTCCCCCCAAAAAAATTTGTTCTAAAGGATGTCTTTCTGGGAGATGGAGAGGATAATTATGGGGTTGGGTAGGGATGGAGAATTCAGGCAATGTAAAACCAAAAGAAATCAAAATTTTATTTTTTTAAAGTGTCAATGAAGGTTAAATAAAAAAGTCCTTGACAGCTCCAGAGACAAAGATCCTTGCCTGGACCATCCACTAAGTGAAACATATGGATCCTTCTAATATCTTTACTATGTTGTGGTATAGATGAAAGAACTCTGGACATGTGGGAAAAAAACCTAGGTTCGATTCCTGTCTTTGACTCTAGCTATACGGGTAACCTCTCAGCCTCAGTCTTCTCATATATAAAATGGGGTAATAACATGAGCTCTTCCCTGACATTGTTGTTGTGAGGAATGCACTCTACAAACGTGAACTCTTATTTTTACTCCTTCCAATGTTCTCCAGGACATTTTCCAATGAAATACCACCTCTGCCAGGTCTTTCCAAGCTGGAAATATTTTGAGTATGGGCTCAGTGACCGGATGGACTGCGTTCGTCACTCAAGACCAGCCTTTGAGAGTTCCTTGAATTTGGTTGCCCTAAGTTTTTTGGCAACTCAGGAGGCCAACTACTAAAGTATGGATGAGTTTCAATCCACATTAGTGGAGGGAATACCCACTCTAACAAAATCCTTTGGAATATTGTTATAATTGATTTTGTGACCTTGGGCAAATCAACTTCTTTACATCTATCTTCTCATCTGTAAAATTAGAAGGTTGAACTAGATGGTGTCTAGTGGCCTTTCCAGATCTACCATTATGAGATTCTCTATATTATCACCTGTCTTCCGCCACTGAAGATTTTTTGTTTTCAAAAGCTAGGGCTAAAACATTACAAACCTTAAAGCCCTATGTAACTATTAGCTATTATCATCATCATGATTAGGACTGCTGTTTTACATACCATATCACCAGAATAGGGATAGACTGATCTCTGAAAATACATCCGGGCATTCCCTGACTTTTATGACCTAAAAGATGATCCACCTAATTGAAGTTGGAAAGCTAATCATGTTTTAGAGCCCTAGCGCCGAGAGAAAGTGAGGAAATTCTTTGAGTCATTAAGCTCTTTCCCTTGTTTCTTGTAGGGCCACTGCTTTTGGCCAGCAGGGGGTACTATAATATCAGTGGAGTTGCCGCTGTATTCCAGTCCTGGGACTGGGCAATTTCCTTGGTTGAGGGGTCACTTTGAATTTTGCTCAGTGAATGAATGAAAAAAAAAATTAAGTGTCTACTAAATAAAATTCAGTTTACACTTAGCTAATTGGTTTTATATACATTTCTGAATTGTGTTTGCCAAAAGGAAGATTTTACAACTATTTATAAGTTTTTTTTTTCCCTTGAGTGGGTTGAAAAAGTTTTTTGAACATCAGCCATTTCTTAAAAATATAAAGATTCTGCCAGGTCATATAATCTCAAAGGTAGAATGAACCTCAGAGGTCATACAGTCCAACTTATACTCAAGCAAGAACATAATATCCCTAATTGGTATTTATTCAGCCCCTGATTAAAGATCTCCAATGACAAGAAACTTCTGAAGCAGCCTAGTAAATTTTTGAACATCTTTATTAAGAATATTTTGACTTGATATCACACATACATACACACATTTGTTTTTTTTGGTTTTTTTTGCTTTTTGGTGAGGCAATAGGGGTTAAGTGACTTGCCTGGGGTCTTACAGCTAGTAAGTGTCAAGTGTCTGAGACTGGATTTGAACTCAGGTCCTCCTGATTTCAAGGCCAGAGCTCTATCCACTTCACCACCTAGCTGCCCCTGTCATTTCCCCCATTAATGTAATCTCCCTACAAGTAAACCCCTACTTCATCCTAGTGATAGTAGGGAACCCTGAAAATCTGGGGACCAAAAGCCTAGCCACGTGGTTTGGGATTGGAGACAAGGTTGTGACTTTGAGGCTCAATAACCAGGTATATTAGGAGTGTAGGTAACTCCCGGGATTTTGAAGTATGGCGTCCTTTGGAGTAGGAAGTAAATCTGGGGATATCTCCAAGGCCCACCATAGTATCTGTCACTTAGTAAGTGTTTAACAAATATTTGTTGATTTATTGGTTATCTCCATTGAATTAGGGCAGAGATTCTTAATCTGGGCTCTGTGAACTTTTAAAAAATATATTTTGATAACTGTATTTCAATATAATCGGTTTTCTTTGTGATCTTAAGTATTTTGTTTTATTCGTTTTAAATCACTAACCAGAGAAGTGGCTCATAGGCTTCACGAGACAGGCGTCTAAGAAAAAACAAAAAAGATTAAGAACTCCTCTAATAAGAGAAAATGAGATTCCTTACCCTGCTAGGAAAAAACAAAAGGGGTAAAACCTTTGTTCCCATTATAACCCTCCTTATAGAAGCCTCGTGACTGCCTGTTGAAGGGGGCACATGGGACTCTTAGAAATGAAAAGGCAGGTTTGGTATTTGGGTCATTCTTGAAGTCTCCTTGACATTCTAGAGCACTTCCTTTCGGGCTGTTCTCCCAAATTTGAGTCCCTTTCTCCCCTTTGACCTATCTCTTCTCAGGGACGCCATATCTCAGGTCCACCACACCTCCTCTAATGAGCCTCCAATGATTTCCTCAGCTCTCAAGGAATCCCTTCAAAAGGGCTCCTTCCTAGAGATGCCCCAAAGAACCCTTACCTTCCCCTACAGACACCAAGTCTAAAGCCTCATCAAAATACAAACCTCTTAGGGACCCCTACTCAAAACTTTCCCACTTCTACACGTCAGAATCCTGGGAGTTGCCTAGGCCCTCAGCGTATCTTGGTTGTTGGGCACCAAGGCCAAAACAGTGTCTAGAGCTTAGGTTACATGACTTTGGTTCCAAGGTTTCTTAGGGGTTTTCCTCATTTCCCTGCCAACCTGAACTGATAATAATAATTATTATTATTATCATTTATATAGTGCTTTAAGGTTTGTAAAGTTGTTTTTGCAAACCTTTCCAAGATGTATAAAAATATCATCTCATTTTAATCCTTACAACAACCCTAGGAGTTTGTTGTACTGTTCACATTTTACAAATGAGGAAAGCAAGGCAGATAGGGCACTGGGCTTGGAATCAGGAAGACTCATCTTCATGAATTCAAATCTAGCCTTAGACACTTACTAGCTGCGTGGCCCTGGGCAAGTCACTTTACCATCTTTGCCTCAGTTTCCTCATCTGTAAAATGAGCTGGAGAAGGAAATGACAAACCACTCCTGTATCTTTGCCAAGAAAACCCTAAACAAGGTCAGGAAGAGTTAGACACCACAAAAAAGGCAGATAGAGATACAGAGATCAAAACAAGAAAGTCCACAAGGAATTAGATGACATATGCATAGATTAGTTAATTACTGAATATATGCAAAGTAAATGCAAAGTAATTTTGGGAGTGGGGAGGGAATGTGGACACTTCTCTGCCTTTGTAAAACAAGCAGCCTAGAGATTATATATACCTTTGAATCCCAGTCATAACTAGGGGAAGAAGACTGAGGCTTTGATCCAAGGCACTGGCATCCTGGGGAATTATGCACAGATAAGTCAATACAATGTGTACAGAGGTAAGTACAAAGCCATTTGGCAGATAGTAGAAATGGGATGATCAAGACAGGCCTAGTATAGCAGGTAGCACTTGAATCAACTCTTGAATCTAGAGATTCTAAGAATCAGAGGTGAGGAGGAAATATACCCCAAGCATAGGAGAGGGACTTTGCAAAGGCAGAGAGACATATAGGAGAGGACGCATCACATACAAGGAATAGCAAAGAAGCTCATTTGGCTGGGATGTAGGATGTGTGAAGGAGCATAATATGCAATAAATTTAGAAAGGTAGGGCTTTAAATGCCAAAAGTAGGAGTTTTTAATTTTGTCCTAGCAAACACGCTGACACTAGAGCCTTTTTTTGGGGGGGGGTGAGGCAATCAGAGTTAAGTGACTTACCTAGGATCACACAGCTAGTAAGTATCATGTGTCTGAGGCTAGATTTGAACTCAGGTCCTCCTGACACCAGGGCTGGTCCTCTATCCACTGTGCCACCTAGCTGCCCCTCTAAGAGGCATTTTATAGATGAGGACATTCGGTCCTAGAGAGGTTAAGCCATTTGCCCAAGGTCACACAAGTAGTGACAGGAGCAGCATTTGAACTGAGGCCCACTAACTTCAAAGCCAAACTCTTCGCACTGTTACCAGGCTGTCTGCCTACTGAGTTTGAGATGCCTATGGGTGATGATTCGACCCAGAAAGAAAGGAGGAATTCAGGGAAGGGAACAAGCATCTATTAAGTACCTACTGTAATCCAGGCACAGTGCTAAACACTTTACAAATATTATCTCATTTGCTACTCAGGGCAACTCTGGGAGGTAGACAGTCAGCCAATAAGCATTTATTCATAGATGCTATTTTCCCTATTTTACAACTGAGGAAACCAAGGCAGGTAGCAATTAAGTGATTTGTCCAGGGTCACACAGATAGTAAGTATCTGAGGCTGGATTGGAACTCCGGTTTTCCTGACTCCAGGACCAACACTCTATTCACTGTACTACCTAGCTGTTTCTACAAAGCCTTGCTAATACACACACACACACACACACACACACACACACACACACACATCACCACCAATGAAGTGACAACAAACCCTAGTGCATTCTCTGACCTTCAATTTGCTTTTAAGCTTAAGGAATGATTATTTTTGCTTCTTCACGGCTATTCCTAGCTACGATTTTGTCTTATTCCTATTCTATTGCAGAATCAGAATATAGCTCACACTCAACAGAAGCTCTGGCCTTCTGTGACCCTCAAGTCATCTCAGTATTAGAGAATGTTAGAACAGGAAGGGAGTGAGCTGGCCAAACTAGCCAATGGGTTTAGATTCTGCAAGGAAGGAGGGGAACCTGGAAAGGCTGACCACCCCAACAGTTTATTTGCCTTGCAGAGAAATTTACAGGGGTTGGAATGATCAAAGGGAGGAGATGGGATGGTGGTCTGAGAGGAGGATGGAGAGCACTGATCCCACTGAGTTGTGAGGAGCCTTCTTCTTATGCACAGTCAGCATTGGGCCATCTCCAGATGGATCAGTGCTGCTGGAGCCTGGGTGTTTTGTTCCCTCATAGGGGCTTATCAGGAGAGGGGCAGAGGTTTGAGGTTTGTTTTTTTTTTTTTTAAATAACATTTTCTTTTTTTCCAATTATATGTAGAAACAATTTTTAACATTCAATTTTTAAAATTTTGAGATCCAAATTCTCTCCCTCCCTCCTTCCTCTCCCCCACCCTGAGACAGCAAGCAGTTTGATATAGGTTATACATGGGCAATCATGTAAAACATATTTCCATATTAGTCATGTTGTGAAACACCCCCCTCAAAAAAAGTGAAGACTAGCATTTTGACATTGTTGTCTTCTTCTGAGTTTGCGTTTTGATTTTCCCTGTTACCATAGTAACTTTTGATGGTCAGATTAGTTTTTTTTGCTCATTTCCCAACCTATTTCTTGACTTTTAACTTTATGTTAAAGTTGGGTTCTGCTCCTGGTATGGAGGAGGTATTGTCCCAACCTTTAGGTTTTTTCATGCTGCTGTTTTCACAGCTAATTCTGGGGATCTGTAGGTTTTCAGTTCTTCCAAGGTGGCAACAGCTGGAGAGGTCTGACCATTGCTCTCCTGGTCTGTGCTTTGGTTTGTGAGCAACCACAAACACTCTTATCTGCCTTAGACCTGTGACCAGGATCCCTACCCCTCTGTGGCTGCATGCTCTAGTGTTCTAGTACTTTTCCTTATCCTGGGATTGTGACCTGGGTCTATAACCTGGATCCCCAACTGGGCAATGCAACACTGTCATACACCAGTGACAGCAAAGTATCCCCTGTAATCTCCTTCTGACCAGTTGTTTGACCCCTTTGCCATCTGTGGGCTGGGAGCTCTGGAAGTTGCTGCTGCTGATTCAGTTGTCCTCAAAGACTACAATGGCTTACTGGGGCAGGGCCTACTTCTGGCTTGGGGAACAGGGCCTTGCTGGTGGCTCACGGGGGTGCGAGGCCTCACTCCTAGCTCATGCCAGAGGCAGGGCCTCACTGCTGCCTTCACTATGGGCTCAGAGCCTCACTTCTGCCTTGCTGGCATAGCAAGGAACACAGCCTGCTGCTGGCTTGCCTGGGCCACCTGCAACTGGACTGTACTCCATTCTCACCTCAGTAAGACAGAGTTTTCCTGTCAACCTTCTAAGTTGTCTTGGGCTAGAAAAAATTGTTTCACCCCATCCTTTTGTTGGTTCTGCTACTCCAGAATTCGGTGTTATCTTAAAGTTTTTTGGAGGGGAATTTGGGAGAGCTTAGTCAAGTCCCCGCCTTACTCTACCATCTTAGCTCTACCTCACTCGCTGGTGGGTTTATCTGAATTATGGCAGTGTTCTTTCCAGGTCCCTTATTTCTAGGGGTGAGCGTCCTAAGGCTTGCTCCTTGTTCAGGGACCTCAAAGATTATCAGTCTAAGCCTTTTGTTTTAGAAATGAGAACAATGAAAGTTGATTATTAAATGTCTGCTCTGTGCTAGGTACTGTCCTAAGTGCTGGGGATAAAAGTACAATTGTGAGACAGATCCTATCCTCAAGGACCTCACATTTTGATAGGATGAGACAATACATATAGAAGAGAGGCAGTGACTTGTCCAATTTCATTCAGTAAGACAGTGGCAAAGCCAGAATTGGAGCCCAGAAATTACTTTAGTCTTTCAAAATATTGATTGCTAGCTAAGCAAATAAAGGAACAAACAAGAGGTTAAATGAAATAGGAAAATACAAAAAAGGCCAAGTTATTCCTAGATATCCCTGTATTTTAAGTGGACTGCAAACTGGGCTTCTTTTTGTTTTCACTTGGCATTTTCTTACAGCTTTTAGACTTGAACTTTTCAGAACTCCCTTTCTGTTCTCTTCTTGATTCTGGAGCTAAAGTGTCCATGTCAAACTTAGAGATCTTCCTCCTCAGATTATTTCTCCTTAATGCTTTCGAACTCTAATCTTTGGAAACCACACTCAATCTTGCCATGGTTTCCTCTTTGAGCATATTTGGTCTGGTCCTCATTTTAATCTCAATTTTTCCCCTTCTCTCTCTCTCTCTCTCTCTCTTTCTCTTTTGCAAAGCAATTGGGGTTAAGTGACTTGCCCAGGGTCACACAGCTAGTGAGCATCATGTGTCTGAGGCCGGATTTGACCTCAGGTCCTCCTGACTCCAGGGCCGGTGCTCTATCCATTGTACCACCTAGCTGCCCCTTCCCCTGTTCTCTTAAAGATAAAAAGTATTTCCCTGTGCCTCCCCCCAATCCTTCTTTGATTTCAGGCTTTTTCTTTTCATTATATTCATTGCTTTGCTCCTTTCCTAGAAATGTTTCTATAGTTTGTAGCTTCCAGAAATCATACTCCCTCCACTGAATGGACTCTCTTTGGCCCTAGCAAAGGCTCTGCTCTCTATCTAGTTTGTCTGACTTCTATCCTGATATCTCCATCTTGGCACACTCATTAGCTCATGTTAAAGCTGGGATTCTTAGGTGAAGTAATAATTGTTCCTATGTTTTTAGGACAAGCATAGGATAGTCCTGATTTTGAAAGAAAGAAAGAAGGGAAAGAAAGAAAGAAAGAAAAAGAAAGAAAGAAGGAAGGAAGGAAAGAAAGAAGGAAGGAAGGAAAGAAAGGAGGGAGGGAGGAGAGGTAAGGAAGGAAGATTAAAACTTTAGAAAAGGTTTTGTTTTGTTATGTTTGATGGGGGGGGGAAGCTTCCTGTACTTCTTCCTGCTATTGTACCATCTTGGCTCCACCTCAAGGAACATCTCTGTCAGATGCTTCCTGTTTTTTAGTTTGAAAATATGGCTGCTGCATCTATAGTTCTATACTAGCATCCGGGCCTAAATTCTTTGGTGGCTATGTAGTCAGAATGGTTGCTCCCATCTTCACTGTCCTCCCTGTTGCAAAGGTGACCTTTTGGTACTCCCATTTCATATCCACAATTCAACACCAGTTGTAAATCTCCAGATTTGCAAAAGCACTGTATGATTTTGTAATTATAATTTATACCTAATGAATGCAAATCACCACTGTCTTTAACTCTACACTTGCTCAGGCCTCCTTACCTCTTTTCTCTTCCACAGTAACCTTTGTACATTAAGGGACTGAGGCAGATTAAGAAACTACATAAAATACAGAGCACAGGGCCTCACCACTCACTACTGTAGGAAACAAAATGCACATTGCTTAGTTTTAGCAGAAAAGGGGACCTGTAAATTGTAATTTCACTAAGTCCCTAGCTTTCTATTCCTTTTAAGAACAAAACTTGTAATTGAGGAGGGCACAAAAGAAAGCAGGCGCGGGACAGCTTTCCTATGCTCCACATGGCTACAGGGCAAACACCTTAGCCCCAAGGCTTTGCCAAAGCCCAGCAAGAATTGTTTGTATTTGGCTCCCAGAAAGTGTGGTATGTGGTTGGGAGGGGACAGAGATCCACCACAATCAGAACATGTTCTACTTTACAACCAAGGGGCCACAGATCTTTGTGAACCAGAAGTTCTTGGCGCTCTGTACCAAAAGGAAAAAGCAGGTTTCTGGTATCTGTTTTCTTTTCTTTCCTTTTTCTGTAGACATTAAAAATCACTCTAGGCTTTTGTTGCACTCCCTGTCTTTCACATTCCTAAATTCCACCCACTCCCAAATCAGGCCCACAGCCAGTTCTGGGCCCCAACAAGCAGCCCTTCTTTTTGAATAGCAAACAAGCAAGAATTTGACATGATTTGGCTTGTGGGACTATATGCCAGGAAGCTGCCTGCCTTCTTGCCCAGAACCTTGTGCTCAACTTCAAGGAAGGCAGGCAGGAAAGGAAGGAGACAATATCCTCAGCTGGCAGGGAGCCAAGAGGTGAATGGACTCAATTTCTTTTTTTCTTTTTAGGCAATTGGGGTTAAGTGACTTGCCCAGGGTCACACAGCTAGTAAATGTCAAGTGTTTGGTCTGAGGTCACATTTGAACTCAGGTCCTCCTGACTTCAGGGACTGTGCTCTATCCACTGTACCACCTATCTGCCCCTGGCCTTAGTTTCAAAGAGACAAACTAGTACAAACAACAGATTCATTTCTGGGCCCTTCCCAAAATGGGGAGATTACTAAGGAGTAGCCCAAAGGACTAAATGTCATGCAGAAAGATTTTCATTTGAAATTCCACCTGAAGCTCTTTTTTCTTTGGAACCAGGGTTTTTAAAAACAATAGTTGCTCACACATGGATAACACTTTTCTGTTATAGTGCCACTATTATTATATCTATTTTACAGTTATGGAAACTGGGTTTCAGAGAAGCAAAATGATTAGCCCATAGTCACAGAGGTAGTAATTGGTAGAACCAGGACTTGAACCCAGGTTTTCTTGTTCCAAATCCAGTAGAGTACCCCTAGAATAGGGTTATTTCAAGGTTCTGGGGGTTATAGGGCCCCAGCACAGATCCTTCACTTTTACTGGAATATAGGAACTATATTTTGGAAGGGAATGGATTATGGGTGGGGGAAAGGGTGGAAAAATGAGAATAGCCTATTCTACAGATATAGGAAGTCTTGGATGTAATGGGGAAAGCATTAGAAGGAGAATCTGGGTTCTAGTTCCAGCTGTGCTATTAGCTTGGCCTGGTGACCTTGAGCAAATCATTAAGCCTATCAGGTCTTTAGGGAGTTAGGTTATCTCTTAAGTACCATCACAATCTACACTGGATTCAATGCATCTTTGACTGTCCCCCAGCCCTCCTTCATTCCTCCTCCCTCTGTCTCTGGGATCACGCAGATTAGGTCTGAACTTTGGAACCAACACTAGCAGTATTAGTTTCTCGCTTTGGCTGATTAACCCCAGCTGAAATTACTCAAGGAAAATTTTCTGGTGTACCTAATCAACCAGCAAGGTTTTATAAACCTAGGTATAGTGCTAAGCAATGGAGATACAAGGAAGGGAAAACAGTCTTTGTTCTTAAAGAGGTAGGTTTCTCCAAATGTGTGTAAAAGTATCCCCATTTCCCATATGAGCTTTCAAGGTATTGTTAAAAGGAAAATGTTTTCTTTGGACTTTTACCCTAATTAATGAGGCAAAATTCAGGAAAAGAATTAAAAGAATTTATTAAAAATGCATCAAGGTAATAACACGTTGATGGCTTGACTACCAGAGGTCAGCAAGGGATTCAAGATGGAGCCAGCTTTTATTGATAACCTTTGTAATGAGATAAAGATAATTCTGATGGGTCCAGGTCAGCAAAAGGGGGCAAGCCATTGCATCTCAGTTCCTACCCAAACGCTTGTATGTGATGTTAGGTGGCGCTGGACCTGAAATCAGGAAAACCTGATTTCAGATCAGGCCTCAGACACTTACTAGCTGTGTGACCCTGGGCAAATCATCTGTAAAATGAGCTGGAGAAGGAAATGGCCAACTACTCCAGTATCTTTGTCAAGAAAGCTCCAAATGGGGCCAAAAAAGAGTCGGACCAGCCTGAGAAGACTGAACAACGATGATGTTTAACAAGTGCAAACAGGTAAAGGGTGACTTGTGGATGAACAGCAGGTAATACAAAAGCTGCTGACTGGGTGATGCCTCCCCCTAGACTGACTGACAAGCAGGGATGAACAATTGGATGTTCTGTCAGCATAACTTTCTGTAGTGCCTATCAAGTACAGGAAAGCCCTTATTTCATACCACAAAAAATGCAGAAGATACAAAGAACTTACTGGAACCCATTAATAGAATTAAAATACAGAAAACATAAGATGAACAAGCAATATCCTTTCTCTACAATCTATATTGGCTTTGTTCTCAAATAAGAGGGTTCATGACTGTGAGACTGTCCGCTTCTTCCTCCAAGGAACACACTGCATCAGGAAATAATTTTCTCTCCTTAGAAGGTCTAATCCCTAAACTCTTGAGTTTGGGGTTACCTATAGGGTGATCCCCAAAGCTGGTGCTGTCAAACAATTTTTCATCTCTGTCTAGAATAACAGTAAATATTAATAATGATAGCTAACATTTATATAGTGTCTATTATGTACCAAGTACTACGCTAAGTACTTCACAAATATCTCATTTGGTCTTCACAACAACCCTGGGAGATAGATGCTGTTATTATCCCCATTTTGCAGTTGAAGAAACTGAGACAAACAGAGGTTAAGTCTCTTGCCAAGATCACACAGCTAGGAAGTATCTGAGGCTAGAACTGAATGCAGGTCAGAAGGCTAGATTTCAGGAATCACATTGCCAAGGGAATTCAAAATCCCCTCTCCTCCACACAGGATTTGGGTTTAACAAAAACCATCCAAGGAACTATCCTCCCAGGCTTTGTGCAATTGTGTTCATGTCACTTCTGCCATGTACTTTTGATGCAAATCACCATTAACCGCTCTTTTGGGAAGCTATCTGCAGAATGAAGGTCCAATCCTGTTTACACCAATCTGATCTATCTTCTCAAAGTAGGAGTGGAATAAGGAAGGGAAGAGACTATATAGGGAGAGGGGGAAGGAAGAGAGGGTCTATAAACTCGATTTTATAGACCATGGAGGGAGAGGATGCTCCAACTGGAGTTCGTTCCCCTGACTCTAACTCAGCTAATGATTAAGACTTCCCTATGTACTATTAGGAAAGCACCAGTGGGTATGCCTACATTCCATGAAGACATGCCCCTCCGATGTCTCCATGCCCTATAATCTCATCAGGCTGATGATTGAGGAACTCATCAAATTGATAATATACTCCTGACCAAGTTTCAGTACATATAAAAGTAGGGTCAAGTCTTTACCATTGGGATTGGGGGTAGAAAGTAAACCAAAGCTCTGGGAGAGGAAACAGTGACTCTTCTCCAATCCCAGTGACAAGACAGAATTCCTTTCTCTCAGCCTACTAATCAGGTTAAGGATATCTAATCCCTTTGTCGAACTTCCTCTACCAAAGCAGATCAACATTGTCTCTGCACACATTTCCTTTGTAAATTTGGGCAAATCCTTTAACTTCTCCAGTTCTCAATTTTCTTATCTGCCAAATAAAAGGGGGAAGAGATTGGAGAAGATAGCCTTCTAATACCCTTTCTAGATCTAAATCTATGATTTCTATGATCTAGTAGATAAATCTTAGAGAGTTGCTTGAGACTTGGCAAACTTAAATGATATGCTCAGGGGTTAAACAGCTAGAAGCAGAGGCAGGATCTGAACCCCAATTTTTCTAACTGCAGGTCTTAACTTCCATTTACTAAGCCACTTTAGAGATATTAAAATTGAGGTATGTTAGATAACCCAGGTCCTTTCCCCCTACCATTGACCTGAGTCCCCCAACTTTCTCCACCAACCCAGGATACCATGCATGCTAGGATATATCCTGGGCCCAGGAATCCATTCAATACATATCTTTGAGGGGCCTTAGGACTCTGAGGCAGCCGAGCCTTAAATTCTTCCCCCTCTCCTCTATCACTGGCTCCTCAATTTTCTATAATTAAAGAAAATAAATTCTTTTTAAAAATTATAAACTAAAAAGAGTACTTATTTTCCCATAAGTAAATACTGCATTTATCCAAATATAGGCTACTGTTTGCTTTCCACACTTAGCCCACTAAGTCTGACTCTTAAAAAACTTTACTGTGGCTTATAATTGGTGAGATTTTTCCAGGGTATATATAGATCTCATTTTAGAGGCATGACCTATATTCAAAGCAAAATGGTACTATGTGCTCTTACTGTAGCAATGTGTGGTTTTATAGGGGAGAGTTAAGAAATCTGGCTGGCCAATACAATGATCCAAGTTCTGAAGGACTTACGATGAAAAATGCTATCCACTTCCAGAGAAAAAACTAATAGAATCTGAATGCAGATTGAAGCATATTTTTTAAAAAAAACTTTCTTTAAATTTCTTGTTTTTTTGGTCTGTGTTTGAATGGTGGACTAGAGCTCTCTGAGAGAAGGAAATGTTTGGGAGCTAATACCATTATTTTCCTGACCTCTAGGTCCTAAAATTCTAGAGATTGTTGACAGAGGCCCACCCCGGGTGAGATCATCTTCCTGGTTTGAACTCAGATCTTATTTTACTTCCAGTTGAAGAGTTCATTTACTCTACAATCTTTGGTATGTTCTTTTAAAGTTATTTTTGGTTATTTTTTTTTAATCAGCAAAAATCCATCTCATCTCCCTTTCACTCCCTCCTCCCCTACCCAACTGAGAAAGAAATAAAAACAAAACCTTTATTGCAAACATGTACAGTCAAACAAAACAAATTGTCACACTGGCTATATGAAAAAAAAAAGTCTCATTCTGCATTCCGAGTCACTTCTTTATTAGGAAGACAGTAACATATTTTACCATGAGACTTCTGGAAATATGGTTGGTCATTGCACTGAAGAGGATGCCCAAGTCTTCAAAGTTGTTTGTCTTTACAGGACTCTTAACACTGTATAAATTGTTCTCCTGGTTCTGCTCATTTCACTCTACGTGAGTCAATGCACTTTTGCAGAGAGCAGGAGGACCATGCCTATACAATTGGCATGATAGCTGAAAGACAAGAGGAGGGGCAGGCTAAGTCTCAAACAGGTGGGACTGAGCAAGCCCTTCTTCCGCATCCAAGTAGGGTACTGGGTTGGAGTTCTATCTATCTGCCATGTCCTCAGATATCTCTGGTCTAGGGGTAGGAGTCTGAGTTCAGAAGGAAAGCAGCTTCTTCCGATTATTCTTTTTTTTTGGCGGGGGGAGGTTTAAGTGTATTTTATTTTAGACAACCTACATGACATGTTTTTAAAAACAATGCCTCCACTCCACATAAATCAAGGTCAAAAATAAATGAATAAAGCTCAAGATGACATCAGTCCCAGTTTGTACACGTCCTGGTGTTGTGTAGATGACAAAAAGCAGCAGCCAGTTATGATGGCAGGTGATTCAAAGTAATCAACTGAATTTATTAACATTTCTCTGTTTCTAAAGCACCCTTAAAGAAAATCCTATATGGAGTCACACCATCCTGATGGAAGTCCAAGAGAGCCACCATGCCATCTGGATTCATGTTTTTGCTTATGAAGAACTGATAGTTTTTAAAATTAGGAAGGATGTGTTTGATTTGTTTTGCAGCTCCCGTCATGAAAGGTTGTACTCTTACCTGGCTTGTGTTCTTCAAGTCTGCCTTTGATTGATTTCGTGTAGTCTTTTGATGTGCTTTTTGTAGGATTCTTTTGTGAAACTAGTTTCTTGAAGATGATGGTTTATTACTATGTCAACTCCAGTGATTACAGCGGCATCTGTTCCTTCACCCTCAGGACCTTCAGCAGAGGCATTTCCACCGTTGAGTGAATCATCAATGGTATCCTCTGTCCTACTGACCATCTTCCCCTCCACCTCCAGGCACAGCCCGTTCTCAATCTCCTGGATCTTGTAAATGTCGGAGAACGTCTCATTACGTCTATGGAGGTCCCGGTAGATAGTCATAGCGGCTGAAGGAGGCAGGCGGCAGCAGCGAGGCTAGAGGCTAGTGGGGGCCTGAAGCTCTGAGTGAGCGCGAGGCAGCCAGAGCAGGAGGGAGGGAACATAAAAAGCCCTCTGATTGTTCTTAAGGAGCCCTTAGCTTACACTTGACAGTGTAGTCCCTTTTCACCAAACACTGTATATACAAAATACTATCAAAAACAATGAATAATGAGTAAATCCATTTATCCAAGCAAAACAACAAATAGAAATTCGAGATCTATAGATTAAAATATACCAGGGAGAATACAGCATAATAGTAGGAAAAAGTAGAGTAAGCCTCCCCAACCAAACAACAATAAAAAGCGAGCAAAACTCCACCAAAGAAATCTAGAAAACACATCAGACCAAATCCTAATCAGGATATCCAAGAAAAAAAATCCCAGTAATTTTTCCAGCCCAAGTTGGCATAGAGAGACAGCCAAAAGAGGTCTGTGGACACTGGAAACAAAGTGTGGCCAGGAGCATTCCAGCTCAGGGAGAGTTTGTGTACCAGGAAAAGAGGAAACCCTATATCCAGCATAGAGGGACATAAACTTGTGTAGGGTGTAGGAACAGGTGCCAACTGGCAGTTCTGTCACTTATTATCTAGTTCTAAGTAAAAGATCTAGAGTAGACCAAGGAAAGGACCTATACCCATGGGTAACATTCTAGGGTAAATGTTGGTTGTGGGCTCTAGGCTGTGTACTGAGCAAGTAGAAAATTCAGACGCAAGCAGCAGCTGTGTGGTTCAGACCCTAGGAATGGTGCAGGGTCTCAGTCCTAGCCTCTAGCTCAGTCTGAAGCCTGCAGAGGAATAACCAGGGCAGGAGTCTCAGACCAAAAGGAAAGCTACAGCTTGGTTATTCTGAACCTTTGGAGCTTGAGTCCAGTATTATTCTACTGAAACTCCAAATGGGCAGGCCCAAGGATCTGTTGCTCAGATCCAAACCCATGTCAGGAAGTTGAAGAACTCATACTGAGGAGAGTGATCAGACTTTGCCCTGAATCAGACTGCTTTTGGAGGACTGAAAGATTGCAGTTCCCCAGTCTGATTTGTCTCTAAGATCCTTAGACAATGCAATACTCATATCCCAAAAAAGCAGTAGCAAGACCAGCCCAGACAGTTCCATTCACAAGTGCAGAGAGCTTGGTCCTAACAAATTCTGAGGTCAGGAAGTAGGCTCAAAGAATAAGCAACCGAAAAAGGATCCCACCATGAAAAGCTATTATGGTGACAGGAATGCTTAAGACACAAACCCAGAAGGAGGGAATGACTCTGAAATGTGTACAAGTATAACTTCAAAAAAACCCCTAGAATTTCTGGAAGACATGAAGCAAGAGTTTTTTAAAAAAAGAGTAAAAAAAAATTTTATCAATGAAATTAGAGCACTATAGGAAGAAATTAGAAAAGAAATGAGAGCTATGGAAGAAAGAATTGGAAAGGGAATTAAGAGCTTAACACAAGAGGTATGAGACCTTGTCTAAGCAATAAACTCCTTGAAATTTAGAAGAGACCACATAGAAGCTAATATCTTCATGAGACAACAAGAAAAATGAAAACAAAGTCAAATAGAAGAAAATGTAAGGAATTTTATAGCAAAAATAACTGACCTGGAAAACAGATCAAAAGAAAAAAAATTTTAAATTATTGTACTACCTGAAAGTGATGACAAAATCATATTACAAGCAATCTTAAAAAACAAACACTCCAGGTCTCTCAGAACCAGAGGGCAAAGTAGAAGTGGAAAGAATCCATCAGTCGCCTCCTGAAAAAAAAAAACAAAAAACCCTCAAAATGAAAACTCCCAGCATGATAGCCAAAATACAGAGCTTCTAGCTAAAAGAAAAATACTGCAAGCAACCAGAGAGATATATTTCAAATTACTGAAAGGCCACAGACAGGATCACACATGAATTAATAGCCACCACTATAAAGGAGCAGAGAACTTGGAATATGATATTCTAGAAGGCAAAGGATATGGGCTTACAGCCAAGAATAACTTACCCAGAAAAGCTGAGTATAATTATACGGGGTGGGGGGGGGAGGCATCTTTAATACAATTGATGATTTCCAAATATTCCCGACAAAAAGAATAACACCAGATAGAAACTTTGAAACTTGAACACAGGGGTTAAGGAAACAAAATTGCAAACATGAACAAACAATGATAATTGACTAAATGAGGATAAACTATATATTCTAATATAGGGAGATGATGCATATATAACCTCTGAGACCTATTGTCATCTTGGGTCAGAGAGAGAGTCTAATTAGACAAAGCCTGGAAGCGGTTCTGTTATAGAACAATTAATATTGTTCTGTCATGGAACAATCAATGCTAATTAATTCTGTTATAGAACAATTAATATTAATTAACTTGTTATAGAACAATTACTATTTATTAATATTAATTAATTAATATTCTGTTATAGAACAATTATTATTAATAATTATAATAGAACAATTAAGAGAGGAAGAAGAATACATTGGAGGTGGATAAGGGAAAGTAAGGTTAGGGAAAAACATCTCACATAATCAGAATATGCAAGTTGAAGTCTACATAAACAAGGAAGAAGGGGTAGGGTCATGGCTGACACACTTGAATCTCACTCTCATCTGAACTGGTCAAAGGAGCATAGAACACACACACATGCACACACACATACACACATTGAATTAGGTATAGACATATATTTCATTCAACAAGGAAATAGGAGAGAAAGGGGAGAAGGAAGAAGGAAGAATTAAAGGGAGGATAGATAAAGGGAAGGATAAATTGTAAGAGAAACAAACATTTATAGCTCTTTTCGAGGTGGCAAAGAATGGGAATCTGAGGTGGTGTCCATCAATTGGGAAATAGCAGAACAAGTTATGATATATAAACGTAATAGAATACTATTGTGTTGTGAGACATGATGAAGGGGATGGTTTCAGAGAAATCTGGGAAGACTTATATTAACTGATGGAGAATGAAATGAGCAGAACCAGGAGAACAATTTATACAATGTTAATAATACAGTAAAGACAAACAACTTTGAAGGACTTAGGAATTCTCATCAATGCAATGACCAACCATATTTCCAGAAGTCTCATGTTAAAATATGCTACCGTCTTGCTGATAAAGAAGTGACTCAGAATGCAAAATTGAGACTTTTTTTCATATAGCCAATGTGAAAATTTGTTTTGTTTGACTATACATGTTTGCAATAAGGGTTTTGTTTTTCTTCCTTTCTCAGTTGGGTAAGGGAGGGAGAAGTGAAAGGGACATGGGTGGATTTTTGCTGATTGAAAAAAATTGACCAAAAATAAATTTAAAAGAATATGCAAGGGATTATAGAGTAAATGAACTCTTCAGCTGGGAGTAAAATAAGATCTCAGCTCAAACCAGGAAGAAGAAGAAGATCTCATCCAGGGATGGGCCTCTGTCAACAATCTCTAGAATTTTAGGACCTAGAGGTCAGAACATAATGGTACTAGCTTCCAAACATCTCCCAGAGAGCTCTGGTCCACCACTCAGAGTCTTTCTCCACCATTTCTCAGGAGGTCCTTTCTCCACCTGTTGCTAAAGAATGTCTCTGGAATCAATTGAAGTAGTCTTTAATGGCAGGTACATAGAATCACACCTAGCATTCTCTCAGGCAATCTGGTGTCATCTTTCTTTTTGTGTACATAGTATATAAAACTGCTTTAGGCTTGGATGGAAGTGGGTTTACATAAGCCCTATAAATGCTTTATTTATCTGTTTATTTTACCAATCCTGGTTCAACAGGATAACAATAAGCTTGCTCCAAAAACACTACCTGTAGGTCAACTAAAAAAGTGTCAGTTTGGTCAGGGCAAGCCAAAATTTCTAGGACAAGACAATGAATTAGGATGGAACCCTGTAATGTGAATACAGTTTTATACCAGGACCTGCCAAGATGAAGAAGAACCTCTAGAAGGTCCTGGAATATATACATTTAAGATTATCAGATTTAGAGCAAAAAAAGGACCTTAGAGGTCATCCGGTCTAATTCCCTCATTTTCATAGGAAGAAATTAAGGCCCAAGGATTTATAACAAATTTCTCTCTTACCATTCCCCTTACAGAGTTCTTAAAATCCCTTAGGAGAGCAGGTAAAGGATATATACAAAATAAGTACTCAATAACTTAGGGACAGGAGACACTAACAACAGTGGGGAATCAGGGACGGCTGTTGAAGGAATTAGCATTTGAACTAAGATTTAGAGGAAACTCGGGACACCAAGAAGCAAAGGAGAGAGAAGAGAGCATTCCAAGCATGGGGGATAATCTCTCCAAAAGCTACTAGAAGGTGGAATGTCACACATGGAGAATAACAAGTAGGTTCATTTGTTTGGAATACAGAGAACATGATGAGGAATAACATGCAATGAGCCTGAAAACATAGGCTGGAGACATATTGCATCCCCCAGGAGCATACCATCCATTTCCACGTTAGCACAGATACCAAACAGAAGAGTTTATATTTTTCATAAGCCAATCGAGAACACTTAAACTTTCTCAAACGGGGGAGTGAGGTGGTCAGATCTGGGCTTTAGGACTATCA
Source organism: Vombatus ursinus (assembly GCF_900497805.2). Classification (NCBI taxonomy): domain Eukaryota; kingdom Metazoa; phylum Chordata; class Mammalia; order Diprotodontia; family Vombatidae; genus Vombatus; species Vombatus ursinus. The sequence continues at coordinate 38,472,905 of NW_020954557.1, read as the reverse complement.
ATTTGTTAGCTGTGCGTAGGATGGATTAGAGAGAGGGGAAGAAAGATTGGCTGTAGGAACACTGGATTTGTATTGGTAAGGACTTTGTATTGGTAAGGGTTTGTATTGGTAAGGACTGGGGCATTTCATAGCCTGAGGCTGGGGTGTGAGAGAGGTTGGGGGATGATTTAAAGTGTAGATTGATGGAGAACAAAGAATTAAATGAATGGTCCCAGACTTTTCAGTGAAGTATCAGGTAAGGTTCTCTGTTTAGCAGAGGTCAGAAGTGGTGGTATAGGTGACTCCTGGGCATCTGAGACACAATCTACCCACTCCCCTCCAAGGATCTTTTTTCTATTCTCTGCTGTAAGCCCTCTCCAGAGTCTTTCAAGCTACTTACCAGGTTGCTCACAACTATTGCCCTGCTATTTTCACTCTATCATTCTATGAATGATCTGATACTCCTACATTTTAAACCCTGAACTACATTTCCCAGGATATTCTGCTAGTGTAAAGACCACTCCTTTAGACTACTTGGGAGGGAGGGGGGAAGTCTGTCCAAACAGCTGCTACAGCATACATTCTCAAAGGTCTAGCTGAGAATTGGATAAAAAAAAAAAAGATTTGTAGAAGACTCAATAGGGCTTTGTGTCTTCTCCCAGTATCACATCAGTAGGGGTAGAGAAAGTAAGTGATGGGAGTGATTTAGGATCGGGATCTGGAAAGGGAAAGAAAGGGATGGGAGTTAAGTTTCTCAAGGGTAGAAGATAGTATAAAATTAAGCTGATTAACTGAAGGGTCTTGGTTTGGTTTTGTGGTTTTTTTTAAGCAATTGGGGTTAAGTGACTTGCCCAGGGTCACACAGCTAGTACACGTCAAGTGGTTGGTCTGAGGCTGGATTTGAACTCAGGTCCTCCTGACTTCAGGGCCGGTGCTCTACCCACTGCGCCACCTAGCTGCCCCAGGGCCTTGGTTTTGAAGGGAGGCAAGTGATGTCAAAGCAGAACCTAAGTAAGAAAGTGGGGAGGTCTGAAGTAACTGAATGTTGAGGCAAGGACAGGGAAACCCTAATTATCCGTCCTCCTTCTACCACTGCCCCTGTATCTAGCTACTAGTTCTAGCATCTGAAATGCCTCCCTTTTACCCACTCCAGGCCACAATACATTTTCTAGGGATTAATTAGGATAAAAAATAGAATATAAAACTTCAGAAATTATACTCTCACCTTAGACTTACGAGAGCGTGATAACATATGTGAAGTATTATTTAAACCTTAAAACCTACATAATGTGAGCTAGCTTTGTTACCAGGGATCCTGCATCCACTGATCCTCTGCAAACCTTTTCATCACAAACCTTCCTGCTAGCATAGACATGCTCATTCCCTGCCAGAGGCAACATGAGCACACTACCTTGAAGGTACATTCCACAACGGCCCTGGCATGGCTCCCATATTGAAAGTGGTGTGATGGGGTAAGTCAACAGAACACAGGCCAGTACCTCCAGTGGCTCAGTACACTGGTCAGGTTGGGAAAGCCATACTCGTAAGTCTCACTCTGCGGCTTCTTCACTTTATCCTCAAATACAATCTCTTTGCAAATCCAGAGAATAGAACAGAACAATCAGTTTTGTCCAAGAAACACAAACAGCATTCTCTCAGTGCTTCCTTTCAATTCTCTGGCTGCAACAGCCCTAGGAGGAAACGTCCATCAAACTCTCCAGCCTTACCCCAGCTGCTCTCAGTAGCCTCACAATAGAAACCTCACGAGGCCAAAGGCAATGGCTCCCAACAGCTACAGATTCTCTGCTTTGCTTTGGTCTCCATACTAGACTTCACAGAATGTCAAGATCCAGATATAGAAAAACCTCTAAAACTGGAAGAATAGTTTTCATTTCTGGCTAATCTATATAAAAGACCGACCCAACCACTTACTGTCGTAGTGGTTATTAACTAATAATAATAAATTAAGGCATACTCCCATTTTCTTTCTTACCTCTTCTTACAAGAAAAAAAAAACCTACTGCAACCTGGAATATAAATAGTATTGTCCTTTCTTCTTTTAAACAAATATTCTCTCCTATTCCTAGTGCCAAGTTACAACCTTCCCTTAAAAAAGTGTCAGGCATTCTCATAATGACTTCTGACCCTGACCCCTGCCTCGGTTCTGAGTTTCCTTCACTGGAGGATAGGAGGCAGAAATGTTCAAGGCTTAACTGAATGAACCTAGAGGCCAAATCTCAAAAGGGATGGAAAAACCAAACACCTTCCACCCTTAGAAGGCAACAGTGGAGTAGTCATGTGTGCCGGCCGCGCCGTGCACTCTCCTCCTATAAGGAGCAGGCTGCCAGAGTCATACTTACCAGTCTTCGGTCCCCAACCGGATAAACACAGAGACGAACCCACCAGGAGGTGCCAACACCCGAGCTTTATTCAGAGGCCATCACAGCAAGGCCAAGCAGGAAGGCCAGAGCAACAGAGCAGGAGCAAAGAGAGCGCATGATCCGACCACGATCATTCCTTAAGTACCTACCAAGCCCCTTCTCCTCAGCCCACCTACTAGTCATTGATTGTAGGGTCAGATACCGGAAGGGGATGTCTGAGTTTAGCGCACCAAGGGAGAGGAAGTGACGCAAGAGTCTAGGACCGGATACAGGAAGGAGACGTCTGGGATTAGTGCATAGACAAAGAGTACGTGACCTAGGAAGTCAGGCCCAGATACCGGGAGGAGGCAACTGGGGTCAGTGCTACACAAAGGGAAGGTACGTGACCCAGGAAGTCAGGAAAGTTACAGGAAGGAGGCATCTGGGGTTGACGGGACTAAGCAAAGGGAACTCATCCTCTGCCGTCCCACTCCCACCTGGCACAGCCCCCTGCCTCAGGAGCACATGCTCCGGCTACTTCCTTGTATTCTGTACCTTCCCCAGCTTATCTCACATAGCACTGCCCACTGCCTACTTCTTCGTATCCAGTTCCCATCCCAGTTCACCACAACTCCGCCCACCACAGCCCCTGCCTCGGGAGCGTGAGCTCCGGTTACTTCCAAATACCCAGATCCTACCCCAACCTTGCCACAATCTCCACTTGGCAGTAGCCAACATCAGACAGTCCCTCACAGTCGTGGGTCAGAATGAAGAATAACTCTCCCTCTCCTTTGTTTTCATCCTTCACCCCAAGTTCAATGTCTGCCAACTAACTAGAGGAGTGGCAGACATGGGAACGAGGGCCCCTTAGTTCTGTGGTGGCCCTAACTGGGACTGGGTGTTCATTCTTCCAGCCTGTGAGGGGTGATGAGCATTCTTAGGTATAAAATCTGATTTTATCTAATTTTCTTTTTAAAAAATTCACAACAAAGAAAGGCACATACATATACATGCACCAAAACAAAAAATACACAATTATTTAAAAGGGTCCTGTCAAATGTTGTTTTCAAAGCTTTCTATTTAGCCCTCTGCTCACATTATATCCAAACAAACAGTGGCACAGTGGCTACAGCGCCAGGCCTGGAGTCAGGAAGACCTGAATGCAAATCTGGCTGCAGATGCTAAATATGTCACCCTGGGCAAGTCACTTGATCCTGTTTGCCACAGTTTCCTCATCTGCAAAATAAGCTGGAAAAGAAATGGAGGACCACTCCAGTATCTTTGCCAAGAATACCTCATATGGGGTCACCAAAAGTTGGACAGGAATGAACAACAAAACCCTAATATAAAGAGTAGCGGCAGGAGAATGGGAGAGGTATGTTTACAATCTTATGTTTCACTACCAAACTTAGGAGACAATCATCACCAGACAGAAGTCCTAGATAGGGGGCGGTTTGTCAGATAGTGAGGTACTATAAATATTATTATTCCCATTTTGCAGATAAGTAAACTGAGGCAGAGTGTAAGTGACATAATTTCAAGGGCCAGAGGAAAGTCTTCCAGTTCCCCTACAATACCACCTCCGTCTGATATTTATAGCTAATGTTTATATAGAGCTTACTGTGAGCTAAGTGCTTTACAATTATTATTTCATTTGATATTCACAACTTGGGATGTAGGTGCTATTATTATCCCTGTTTTACAGATGAGGAAACTGAGGTAGACAAAGTCAGGAATGGGGAACCTGTGGCCTCGAGGTCACATGTGGTCCTCTAGGTCCTCAAGTGTGGCCCTTTGGCTGAATCCAAACTTCACAGTACCACATGTGGCCTCAAGGCCACAGGTTCCTCACCCTTGCATTAAATGATTTGCCTACAGTCATCCAGCTAGTAAATGTCTGAATCTGGATTTGAACTCAGATCTTCCTGATTCCAGGCCCAGTGCTCCATCACTGCATTGCCTAGATGCCTGAAAGCCCTTCAAAAGGGAACAAAGCCATCTGTAGCAGAGACCTGAAATGCAAATACCCCTGGGAGAGGTATTTCTTTGACTTAAATTCATAATAACATGTGAATAACAGATATCAGAGCCTTTCCAAAGAATAGGTTTTTTTTTTTTAAAGAGAAGAACAAGGGGAGAGATCAAGAAAGTCTGGACTCCAAGTTGAGGGAAGAGAACAAGAAGAAAAAGCAAAATTGTCCAAAATGGAAGGACTTGTCTTCTTATGGAGTGGTGGATTCCCCCTCCTTGAAGATCTTCAAGAAGAGCACGGATGACTGAACCCCTCATTGGGTTTATGATGGTGGGAATTCCATCACATCTGGGTTGAACTAGATGGCCACAGAGGTCCCCCCCAACTCTCAAATTCTTTAATTTTCAATTTTTTAATTTTAATTTTAATTCATTCATTCATTCATTCACTCATCTATTTATTCATTAATTCATTTATTTATTTGTTTGTTTGTTTGTTTGTTTATTTATTTATTTTCTTTGATTCACAGGGTGCTGTGAAAAGACCGGGATAAAAGGTGAGCTCTATTTTACAATTTTGCCAAGAGCCCAACTTGTATGGTCCTCTTGTGTTCAGGAGATAAACATCATGGATCTAGCCTGACAACTTTTTTGAGGATCAGGTTTCCCTTCCTGTTGGAAGTGAGTTTCTTAGTACTTCTGTAGTTTATTAGATGGCCTTTGAGAAAAGAATGCCCTGCACCCTGTTTTGTTTTGTTTTGTTTTCATAATTAATTTATTTTTAGTTTTCAACATTCACTTCCATAAGATTTTGAGTTTTAAATTTTCTCCCCTTCTCTCTCCTCCCCGCTAACCAAGATGGCATGCAATCTGATATAGGTTCTACTTATCATTCCTATTAAGCATATTTTCACATTAGTCATGATGTAAAGAAGAATTAGAACTAATGGGAGGAACCACGAGAAAGAAGAAACAAAACAAAACAACAAAAGAAAAGGAGAGGAAATAGTATGCTTCCATCTGCATTAAGACTCCATAGTTTTTTCTCTGGATGTGGATAGCATTTTTCATCATGAGTCTTTTGGAGTTGTCTAAAATCCTTGTATTGCTGAGAAGAGTTAAGTCTATCAAGTTAATCATCGCACAATGAACAAATATTATCTCATTTGATCCTCACAATAGCCCTGCAAGGTAGATGCTGTTATTATTATTTATGTTTTATAGTTGTAGAAACTGAGACAGAAGTAAAGTGTCTTACCCAGGATCACACAGCTAGTAAGTGTCTGAGGTCATATTTGAACTAAGGTCTTCCTGACTATAGGCCCAGCACTCTATTCACTGTGCTCTCCAGCTGCTTCTCCGCACCCTGTTTTGGCCTGCCCTTAAGTACTACCCATAACTGTTTTTCTTTCTCCCTACTCCCTGCTTCTAGAGCCTGGCACAGCCTTTTGCTGATCTCATGGTCAGTTTTACAATTGTCCTTTTTGCCTTTACTTTTAACCTATCGGTGCTAGAATGTGTAAGTGAGGATAGGACTTCCCTTGCAGCATACAAAGATAGGCTTGTATTATTGAACAAGAGGACAAAAATGACCATAGGACTCTTGGATTCTCTGCTCCCTCAAACACACTGACCTGAAAGGCTTTGATTTTTTTTTTTACAGTAATGAGATAATTACCTATCCAACATCCCGATGGGCAGATTTATTATCTTGCAAATTTGGGGGACAGTCAAACAGTTCATTCATTTCTGCCAGCCCATTTCCCAAGATTTCAGCCAAAAAAGGAGGCTATTGTCTGAACGGATTGCAGCTTTTTCAGCGGAAACCAGCTTAATCCACTTTCCATTCTTCCTGGGGCAGCTCTCATTGGCATGCCTCTCGTTATAGATTTGTTTCCTTCTAACCAAATTGTCCGTTTTTCTTCTTAAAGTAATCCCATGGTTCTAAAAGGCTCTGCATTAGGGACAGAATTCTTACTTCCCAGATTGTGAATGAAAGGTTGTTAAAGCAAGTTTACCTTGACTTTGTAACTTAGCCCTTTGTACTCATGAAAAAGAAGTGAAGAAAGAAGCATGGTCCATATAAGATTGCCTTCATCAATGTTCTGCAATACTCAGGGGCAGTACGGCGCAGTGGAGAAGGAGCTAGTTTAGAAGCCAGGAAAGCTTGGGTTAAGTCCTGACTTTGACACATACTGGTTGTGTGGCCCTGGCCAAGTCATGTAACCTCCCAGTGTCCTAGGCAGCTTCCTAAAACCATAACTGGCAGAGAAGGTACCAACCTGCAATGGCAGAAGGAGTTTCCTACCTGGGAGTTCTCTATACCAATGAACTCTCAGGTCTAGTCTTAATTTTAGCTATGGTTAATATATATGTTTTACTGTTATTGCTCGGTTGATTTTAGTCATGTCCCACTTTTCATAACTCTACTTGGATTTCTTTTTTTTTTTTGGTTAGGCAATGGGGTTAAGTGACTTGCCCAGGGTCACACAGCTAGTAAGTGTTATATGTCTGAGGCCGAATTTGAACTCAGGTCCTCTTGAATCCAGGGCCGGTGCTCTATCCACTACGCTACCCCGCTGCCCTTCCACTTCGGTTTCTTTTGGCAAAGATGCTAGAGTGGTTTGTTATTTCCTTCTCTAGCTCATTTTACAGATGAGGAAACTGAGGCAAGCAGGGTGAAGTGACTTGCCCGGGGTCATATAATTAGTAAGTAGCTGAGGCCAGATTTGAACTTAGGAAGATGAGTCTTCCTGACTCTGGGTCTGGCATTCCATATTATAGGATTATTAGAGCTAGAAGGAACCTTAGTGATCATTTTTTCCAGGAGTTTTTTAGCCTTTTTTTTTTTGTCATGGACATGTTGGGGAATCCATTAAAACCTATGCATCCCTTCTCAGGGGGCAGCTAGGTGGCACAGTGGATAGAGTGCCTGGCCTGGAGTCAGGAAGACTCCTTTTCCTCAATTCAAATCTGGTCTCAGACATTTGCTAGCTGTGTGACCCTGGGCAAGCCACTTGACCCTGTTTGCCTCAGTTTCCTTATCTGTAAAATGAGCTGTAGAAGAAAATGGCAAACCACTCCAATATCTTTGCCAAGAAAATCCCAAATGGAGTCACAAAGAGTCAGACATGATTAAAAAATGATACCACAAGACCCCTTCTCAGATTGATACTTTTAAATGCGTAAAAGAAAATACATAGGATTACAAAGGAAACCAATTTTATTGAAATAAATTAGGTTAAACCCCTGATCTAATTCAACTTCTCCCTTTTACAAATGAGAAAATTAAGGCTCAGAGACGTTACGAAATTTGCCCATGGTCATACAGATATTGAGTAGCAGAGCTGGGAATTTGAACCTGGGTCCTCTGATCCCTTTTCTGCTATACCACATTATAAGTATAATCCACCATAAGGTTAGGAAAGTCCCATGTAGAACTTGTTAGCTGACCACTGATTTATAATATTGTTTTATAGAACTGCCTTCTGCAATGCTATTTTATGTCATGGCACGAAGGAAGGAAGGAAAGCAAGAAAAAAGGATGGAAGGAAAAAGCATTTATTAACCAGTTACTATGTGCAAACCATTAAGGATACAAATAGAAAACCAAGACAATCTTTTTTCACGGGGCTCACATTCTAAGAAGGGGACAAAGATTTTTAACAGCATCTAGGTGGTACAATAGATGGTTGCTGGGCATGGGGTCAGAAAGACCTGAGTTCAAATACTGCCTCAGACATTTACTAGCTGGATGACCCTGGACAAATTACTTAACCTCTGTCTGCCTTCTGAGAAATGTTAATGTCTGGAAAGAATATAAAAGAGTGGATTCTATTTGATCAGCCTGCAAAGATATGTTTCACGTTGGCTCTTTTGGTGTCCATAAAACCTTACATTAATTCTGTCTGCTGGCCTGCAAATCAAACAGAAATCCTATGATCCTTTATGGTACAGAGGCAGAATAGGTAGTAAAACATCTTTAATGCTATTTCTACTGATAAAATCTACTATTTCTGTTGTTGAGTCATCTGACAGTGCCAAGGATTCTGGGAGCAACAACATTCTTTCCAGTAGCTATGGATGCTGAGGAGGTGGGCCTTCAGTACCCATAGTGGCAGAAAAAATCCCAAAATGGGTTGTTTCCCAGGATGACTGAAGTAAGGGATGGGTTGGAAGAAGGGCTGCTGGCCTGAAGAGCTCTGCTATTCCAAAGGCTCTGGGGTTCAAGGCCCTTGGAGAAGGGAAGTGGTGGTCAAGGTGACAGCAGTGGTTTGGTTTCCCTGGCTCAGGTGGCTGCTTGTCTTTGCCTCAGGGTGCCTTCCTGCTTCAGAAAGACTGGCTTGCCTTCCCTGTAGATGGCAGCTTGTCAGTGATTGGTAAGGATAGAGGGTCCCTTCTTGGTAGGAATTGCTCTCCTGGTTAATGACTGGAAAGCCTGGGATGGAAGAAATAAGGGTCGTGGTCTGGGAGATGTTGATTCTCTCAGAACTCTTAGCTCTATCTGTTGCTGGTAATGGATCAGTTGCTGGTGTTAGTGGTGGCAGGGAAGGTGGGGCAATTCTCTACCTCTTTTCAAGGCACTAGTTAGCAACATTATCCTATACAACACTTGGCTTCTTTGTGGCTATTTATCTAAAAGAAGCAATTTGGAACCAAAGATTTGCTAGAAGAAGCTACCTTTTCATCTACCTAATATGGCCCCCTGGGGGATGTTACTGTCTGGAAGGAATATAAAAGAGTGGATCCTATTTGATCAACCTGCGAAGATAGGCTTCAAAGTGGCTCTTTTTGTGCCCATAAAAAAGGAAAGCATGTCATTCCAGCCTTACATTCATCCTATCTTCCAGCCAAACTGGTCTTTTTGCTGTTTCTCACGCATAACACTCCCATTTCCTTGTCTTTGCACTTGCTTCCCCCCGTGCTGGGATGCACTCTTTCCCAATCAAAGTCACAGTTCCCTTCAAAATTCACTTCAAATGCCACCTGTTCCATGAAGCCTTTCCTGAGTATCCAGCTACTAATTTTTTTAAATTTAATTTTTAAAAATGTTTTAAGTCACCTAGTCTTTCTGCATCAAAGCCACAGTTCCCTTCAAAATTCACTTCAAATGCCACCTGCTACATGAAGCCTTTCCTGAGTATCCAGCTACTAACGTCCCTCCCCACCCCCACTGTTTTGCTCATATTTATATATGTACATGTTTCTATAATATAATGGAAACTCCTGGAGAGCAAGAACTGTTTTGCTTTTTTCTTTACATCCCCAGTGCCTAACACAGTGTCTAATGCATAGTAGGTACCTAATAAATCCTTAGTAATAGATTGCTTGACGTCTGAAATCCTGATTCCATTACTGATCAATTCAGAATCTTTGCCCTGCTCTATTTTGGACTTCATCCCTCCTTAAGAGCCCTGCATCCTGGAGCTCACCATTTTGGTGCCAGACTTAGTGTGGACACTCATCAAGCCTTACTGGAGCTCAGAACTCCAAAGCCCAAGCCATCTACTAACCTCATCTACCCCAGTAGTAGGACTTGCAGGCCTGGACCCTTGGCAAGAGGAATACTTTCAAGACGATCTTATCATACTGCATGCACAGTTCAGTGTTTTTGTTTTATTTTGTATAATGGGGCTTTTCCAGATCACCTAACATGGAGGCACTCTGCTTTTGGGAGAAGTCGGTCCGCATTTCCATACACTTGGGTGGCAATAGCCTCTTTTGTTGGCTGCACAGCTGGAATAGCCACACACACACACACACACACACACACACATATCTATATATCTATATCTATATCCATATATAATTTTTAATTGCCAGACTGGGACTCTCTCCCTCTCTCCCTCTCCTTCTCCCTCTCCCCCTCTCTCTCTCTCTCTCTCTCTCTCTCTTTTTTTTTTGCTTTTTGGTGAGACAATGGGCTTAAGTGACTTGCTCAGGATCACATAGCCCAGTAGATATTCTTTTGTAAAAGCTAATTGACCATTATGTGGTTAAGTGGAACTGGAATGCAAGGGCTCCCCATCAGGGAACCCATCAGTGGGGGCCGGAACCAATATCGGAGAGCCTAAACACTCCTAAACCCTTTTAAGGATATTGGAGAACTCGGGGGAAGAGGTGAAATGTAATTCATCTGGTCTTCAGGCAGTGGGGACCAGAGTAATCACCATTACATTTGTTTTTAATAAAATTTCTTTTGCAAGCAAGGAAAAAATTATTTAGTACACTACCTTTTTGATGGAAAATAAACTAGTGGTGGCTTATTTAAACAGACAGACAGACAGACACACACACACACACACAACCCAACCTAATTTAAGTTTTGAAGTTTCTTTCATAGGAGGGGAAATGTAAAATATTATACACCATCATCATTAATCAGTGGTCCAGGATTGAGACTCAGACTATGGCCAGAGTCAAGATTCACTCTGGAGGAGAGTTCGGGCTCAAGGTTAGGGCTCAGCATGGGCTGAGTTGCTTAAATTTCCCCACAGAAGATGACAGCCAGGGGTGTAGGAGTAACCTGGAGATAGATTTCCTTAGTCACATAGATAACCCTTTAACAGTCATTGAATTAGTACATATGTGTTAGATGGGGAAAGAGCTCTGTATTAGAAGCCAAATAATAGCAATTCAAATACCAATTTGACCTGTCATTCACTGCCTGCGTAACCATTGACAAATGGCAAATTTCACAGGTCTGGGCCTTAATTTCCTCTGTAAAATGAGGGGGTTGGATCAGATCAAAGGTGTCAAATCCGGCCCCCAGGCAACACTCTCAGCTGAGCCAGATTAAAATGTAATTAACCAAATAAATTAAAATATGATAAACATAGATAATATTACATTTTAAATCTAAGTCAATATGCAGCCCACAGGGAACCTTATGCATGGATTAGTGGTCCCCGTTTCTATTGAATTTGATACCACTGGACAAGCTGACATCTGAGGTTCTTTACAATTCTAAGTCAATTTATAATCACCAGACAGTATCTGTTGAATTTTGAGGCGTGACATGTAGCGCATATTCACTGTTCTTGGATCTAGAACTGAAAGGGACCTCTCCTCAAAGGAAGGCCCTTTGAGGAGACTGAGAATGGGGGAGAATAGTTTGCTCCCCTTTGTTGTCTTCTCCACCCCCTCTGGCGCTCAGTGTCTCAGCAGGTTCTTGCCTCCTCTAGTCCACCTACAAGTTTTCATTGTGTGCTCTGATTCAACGCTTCCTTCCCTTGCAGGGCTTGCCGCCCCAAACCTTTTCATATCTCATTCCTCTCATCAGAAGCTATTGACATCTATCTTTTATTCCATCAGGACACCATGTCCCATTTAGTTAACAGGAATTTCTGTGATAATAAGTGCTAAACAGTTAATAATCATACCCCTTCCCAACATGGCAATCTTCTGTTGAAAGTGCCTTAACCTAAATTATGCTAGGGGACATTTGAAAAAACAACAATTTTTGTGGCTATCTTTTGGGGTTTTTTGCTGCTGTTCAGTCATCCAACTCTTTGCGACCCCATTTGGGGTTTTTTTTGGCAAAAATATTGGAGTGGTTTGCCATTTTCTTCTCAAGCTAATTTTATGGATAAGGAAACTGAGGCAAACAGGATTAAGTGACTTGTGCATGTCACACACAGCTAGTATCTGGGAACAGATTTGAACTCAGGAAGATGAGTCTTTTTCACTCCAGGCCTAGCACCCTATCCACTATGGCACCATATAGTTTCTTCCTGTATTCCTCTTCCTATTCTCTTCTCTCATATAACCATCCCATATAACAAAAATCTAATATATATTTCAGGCCTGCAATAGGGATACTTCTGAGCAACAGTACTGCATTTGAAGTGATAGGACCTTGGTTTGAATATTTGCTCTGCTGTTTATTAGCTATATGACCCTGGACAAATTACTTGTCATCTCTGGGCCTATTTCCTCATCTGTAAAATGAAAGGAATGGACTAGTCCAAAGGTGGGTAACCTGCAGCCTCAAGGCCACAGGTGCCACCCCCCCCCCACCCCGTCCCAGACTAGTCACTAGATGATTTCTCCAACTAACACTAGGTCCTATGAGCCTATAGATGACAGCAGTGGTGTCAACTCAAATGGAAACTGAAGCCACTAATCTGTATATAAGGATCCCTGCTGGCTACATTATTAACTTAGTTTTACAATGTAACATTCATGGCTTCTTGTATTTTTATCTATTTTGTTAAATATTTCTCAATTCCATTTTAATCTGGTTTGGTGGCACTTTGGCATATTGTGTGCTGCATGAGCCACAGGTGGTATGTTTGATACCTCAGGATTATAGTATACTGAGTGACGGAAGCTACCTTAGATCATTCTTTGAAGCCATTCTATACAACCATGTTGGGAGACCATGTTTTATAATCAGGTCTTTCTCATAGTAATCCCCTCAAAAGGAATCTATTATATCTAATCCTGTGTTTAAGGAAGACTACAACTTACATTCATGTTATAATTCTTCACATTATAATAATAATAATTATACCCAGCAATAGCTAGATGAGTGGCACGGTGGATAGAGAGCCAGGCCTGGAGTCATCTTCCTGAGTTCAAATCCGGTCTCAAATACTTACTAGTTGGGTGACCCTGGACAAGTCACTTTAACCCCATTTGCCTCAGTTTCTTCATCTGTAAAATGAGCTGGAGAAGGAAAAGGCAAACCACTCCAGTATCTTTGCCAAGAAAATCCCAAGTGGGGTCATGAAGAGTTGGATACAACTGAAAAAATGACTGAACAACAACTGATGGTGAATTTGACAAACTGGTGAAATTATGGCCTCGTATATGACCCACCATCTCCCAAGTCTGTTCCTTTTGCACTGACTGTCCCCCATGCCTGGAATACACTCCCTCCTCAGCTCTGCTTCCCGGAATTCCTCTCTTCCTTCAAGACACAGCTCAAGCACCACTTTCTACAGCAAATCTTTCTTGATCCTCTCAGTGGATAATGTCCTCCTCAAAATACATTATATCAAACCGTTTTGTATTTATTTCTATTTCTACTTACTGTGTGTGTATATGTCTACGTATACACACACACACACACACACACACATATCCTTGTTATTTCCCCTTGTTAGAATGTAAATTCCTTGAGAAGAGGGATTATTTCATTTTTATACTTATATCTGTAGTACCTAGCACAGTGCCTGACATACATTGCTGGTGCTTAATAAATGTTGATTAGGAGTAAGAAGACTAATCTGAAGTCGACAATTCTGCCTTCACTTTTTGCTCTGGAGACATCCTGGGACACTTCTCCTGTGCCGAGGGAAGAGTTGGGACGAGGAGACATACAGATGGGCCAAGCAGCCTCAAGAGGCCCCTAGCCTGCTGAGGCTACTCTTGTAGGCGGTGGTCCTTCTGCCTGGGGCTGGAGTAACCAGCATAATTTGAAACAGACAGACTCATGGAAGAAAGGCTGGTGGTGTATTGTTTGAGGGAGAGTAGCCAGGATTTCTGTGGGTTGCAGAGTGTGTAATCGTAAAGAAGCAGGATCCTGCGGAAGTACAAGGGTGGGCTAGATAGCAAGATATTTAACTACGAATAGCCATGGGCATCCTTTTAACCTTAGAAAGCCAAGCATGGAGGGACAATTTGTGAATGTTACCCGTTCTAGATTTTTCTTAGCACACACTTTAGAACAAAAGATAGTTGCAATGGAGGGTAAGCGTCAGGTTAGGGAAAACAATAGAGAAAATATAGATGAGAAGAAAGGTGAAAGAGGAAGACTGCTATTATTTCCCCGGCCACTCTAATTAGGTCAAGATGTAAACATCCCTGACTACTGAATTATGGCCACTGTGAATGGCTACCTTTTTGTCAGTTGCTATCACATGGTCTCAGTGTCCTTAGTCACCTTATGCCTTGATCGAGACCCATAACCCCAGGCAGTGTCTCCCTCATTTGAAAGAGAAAGAACTCAAAAATTGTCTGATTCAGATATGCTGCAGGCAACCTTTGCACATGCCCTGGAAATGTTCTCCCTCCTCACCTTTTGAACTTTCTGGATCCCCTCAAGCCTCATCTAAGGAGTAACTTCTTACCCAATACCTTTCCTGATCTCCTCAACTGTTAGAGCTCTCACCTCAGTCAATCAACAATCATTTTAAAAAGCACCTCCTATGCACCTACTGGAGATACAAATGCAGAAGTGAAATGGTTCCCCACCTTCCAGAAACTTGCCATCTTACCAAGGGAAAACAACTTGTATGTGTCTGAGTTTTTACAAAATAGATACAAGATTATTTGGGGGTGGGGGTGTTAAGGTACTAGCAGCTGAGGGATCATGAATACTTCATGTGGAACTACTTAAACTGAACCTTCACGGATACTGAGGATTATTAAAAAGTTGTTGTTCAGTCACATATGACTCTTTGTGACCCCATTTGGGGTTTTCTTGGTGAAGATATGTATGTGTGTATGTATACTGCACATGTATGTCAGAGAGCACCTGCCCTCTGACAATCCTCATGTCTTGTTTGGTTACCACGATATAATACAAGATTCTATAGGACTCATTGGGCTGTGGCTATCCTCAACTACTGTCAGAAGCTTTCTGAAATGACACCTTATTTTGAGGGAACTCCTAGGATCCAATCTCCTGAGACTTCATCAAGTGGATTTATATACATGCACATACATATGTGTATACACACGTACACATATGCATATGTATGTATACAGAGAGCAAAAGAGAATATGAATATATACAAATATATGAACATATGCACATATTTGTGCATATATTTGTGCATATATTTGTGTATATATATATATATATGTTTATATCAAGGCTATCTTGATTTGGCTTACAGAGATGCAAGAATAGGCATCTCTAGTATCTTGTCATCCCACCCTTTTCCAAGAAAGACTTTAATTCCTTCCAGGAGGGAAAGCAAGAGGTTGGGAGCCAGAGGCTGATTCTCTAATTTCCTCTGAGAGAGGGGGTACTGGGCTAGTTGACAGCTGGCAAACTGGCCCAGCATCTTGGCTTCCTAGTTCTTCAAACTCTGTGCTCCAAACACTTTTACCTTCCATTTGTTTCAGTTCCCCATTAGCACCACCATATCATAGATCCCATCATTCAAAAACACCCCCAAGACATCAAGCTGTAAAATTCCCCTCTCTGCCCATAAATAATCTATTTCTTATAATCTATCACTTTTGTTTCTTACTCTTTCCCTTTGCTTATAAGTATAAGGAGGTTTTTTCCTATCCCCTGCAAAAGACTTCTTGACCTAGAAATACCTGAGAGCTACCATTTCCTCTCTCTTCTCCCTTACCCTGTCATACATCGAGGAAGAAGAGTGTATATTTGCTGCCTCCACTTCTCTGCTTCTCACTTATTCCTCAATCCTTTGTAATCTGATTTCCACCTTTACAATTCTTCTGAAACTCTTCTCTCAAAGGCGGATGAATCTCTAAGATCCTTTGAGGTTCTAAAATTCTATGTTGCTGCTTTATGAAAACTGCTAACCACTAAACCTAATGGCATTTTCCCAGTGTTCATCCTTGCTGACGTTTCAGCACCATTTGACGCTATTGACCACACCTTCCTTGACTTCCTCTCCTCCTCCGGTTTCTCTAATACAGTTTCCATTTGATTTTCCTTTCACCTCTCTGACCACTTGCCTGTCTGTCATCTTCTCTGTATTCCCTTCCATCTCTCATCGCTGCTACACCTTTTTACTGGTTTATCCCACAGCCTGGAATATATTCTATCCCCACCTCTGCTTCTCAGAACCCATGCTATTCTTTAAGACTCAGCTCCAATGTCCCCTTATACATGAAGTCTTTTCTATCCTGATTCCCTCCAGTGGCTAGTACATGCCCTCCCCAAACTACTTTTCATTCATATTGCATATATTATTTGTGTGTTTAATACACAAACACAAATATATACACATAGGTGCAAATCTATAGCTGTACATATTTAAATGTATATAAAAATCTAGATATACATGCATGTGAATTTATATAAACATTTATATATCTATATTAAAATAAATCTATATAATCTATACAAATATGTATGTAAATGAATATATGCATATGTATTAACATATGCATATATTTGTGTAACATTTGCATATATACATATATACTGAGGCTATCTCAATTTGGCTCACAGGGAAGCAAGAATAGGCACCTCTAGCACCTCTTCTTCCCACCTTTTTCATTTTTTCTTTTTTCTTTTTTTTTTTTAGGCAATTGGGGTTAAGTCACTTGCCCAGGGTCACACAGCTAGTAAGTGTCAAGTGATGGTCTGAGGTCACATTTGAACTCATTTCCTCCTGACTTCAGGGCTGGTGCTCTATCCACTGCACCTAGCTGCCACCCCCCCTTTTTTTTCTTGAGGCAATTGGGGTTAAGTGACTTGCCCATGGTCACACAGCTAGTAAGTGTCAAGTGTTTGGTCTGAGACCAGACTTCCTACCTTTTTCCAAGGGAGACTTTAATTGCTGCCAGAAGGGAAAGAAGGAGGATGGGGGCCAGAGGCTGACCCTCTATTTTCCTCTGAGAAAGGGGAAGTTGTGCTAGATTTATATCTACCTGCTCTCTTACATAAAATTAGTCTAAGGAATATAAGTTTAAGGTTCAAGCTGATAGCTTGATAGCTATTTCTTAATGGGGATCGGGGGCTGCAAGCTTTTTGCTCAAAGCTTGACTCCCTTCTCACGAAGTATCAGGTCCTCAATGAGCTCACATAACAAATAGCAAAGAATCCCATTTGTTCAAGTCAATAGCAAAATAGAAATCAGAGAAAGTACACATATGATAATATATACCAGACAACACAGATTGAAGGAGTTCTTCCATTGGGTGTGAGATAACTCAGATCAACTATGAGAGACTCCCAGATCTCACCCAAAGGGGAAAGTTTTCTGAAGTCACTAGTGCAACAAGGTGAGCACAGGGATATGATCCAAGTTCACATGCTGGCTTTTTCTAAGAGTCTTCCCTCTCCCAGCTTCAACAATCCCTTTTATCCAGAGAACAACCAAATGAACTTCTTAGTTTGACCCCCAAGGGCTTCTTCAATTTGATCCCAACAGACCTTCCTGTCTTACTTTACATTAGTTTACATTTATTACTTTTATCTATCAGCCAAACTCGACTACTCGCTTTTTCCTATACGTGTTTCCTTTCCTTGAGACACAAGATGCTTCTTATATCTGAAATGCCTGCTCCCCGCATCTCTGCCACCTGAAATTTTATGTATTCTTCAAATTTTGGTTCAAATGACACCTCTTCCTTTTAGTTTTCCATGATTTTCCCAGACAGAAGAGATCCCTCCCTCCTCAGGAATGGTAGAGCATTTTGTTCATATCTTGTTCATGTCTTTATGTACTTCCATACTTTCCTTTGTATTTCTTTTTTCTTTTCTTTTCTTTTCTTTGGTCCATTAGGTGTATCTGACTCTTTGTGACCTTATTGGGGATTTTCTTGGCAAAGATACTGGAATGGTTTGCTGTTTTCTTGTTCAGCTCATTTTACCAATAAGGAAACTCAGGCAAACAGCCTTATGTAACATGCTGAGGGTCACATAGCTTGTAAGTGTCTGAGGCTGGATTTGAACTCAGGTCCTCCTAACCAGGCCCAGCACTGTATTTATTGTGCCACTTAGCTCTTTTTTTCCTTTGCATTACATGTATCCATCTACATAGGATTATAGAATCATATAGATTTGAAGGGACCTGAGAATCATCAAGGCCAACTCCCTCATATTATCCAGATGAGGGTCCTTCGGCCCACTGAGGTTAAGTGACTTTCCTAGGGTGACATAAAATGCTCAAGGCAAAATTTGAATGTGGGTCTTCCTGACACCAAGTCCTGTACCTACCCACTAGCCTATACTGTCTCATCATGTCTTCTTTCATCTACTCAACTATAGGTGGTCTATGATCTGTATTGGTAGGGGGAATTCCCAAACCAACAAAATCACAGTGTTGGTGTTTTGATGTATTGGCATATCGTACTTCCCCTAATGTGTTGTGGATGAAGAGCAGGCTTTTGGACACATATTAACTGTGTGACCATGGGCAAGTCTCTTACTAAACTCTTTGTGCCTGATGCAACTTTCTTAAGACTATAAATTATATCTGAATAACTTAGCTACATTTGTGATGCTAAGTTCTGTACTTGGAGTTACTCACCCTGATCAAATCACACTTTAAGACTTTAAGTTGGGGCAGCTAGGTGGCACAGTGGATAGAGCACCGGTCCTGAAATCAGGAGATCCTGAGTTCAAATCCGGCCTCAGACCAAACACTTGACACTTACTAGCTGTGCGACCCTGGGCAAGTCACTTAACCCCAATTGCCTAAAAACAATCAAACAAACAAAAAAAGAGTTTAAGTTCCTCAAAGACAGTGACTGTCTTTCATCTTTGTTACCTTCCTTGGTGTCTTGCACATTCTAGTTTTGAATAAATGAAAGGTCAGGAGTTAAGACTTCTTTATCCGTTTACAGTAATTTTGCTCTAGTTATAATACAAGCTACTTAGTCATCATTTATGCAACACCTACTATGAGCTTACTACACCCACACAGAACATGCCAAAGATGCAGGGCTGGGCATTCATATTCTAAGAAGGAAAATCCAACAAACATCATTCTTTCCTTTTTGAGGAAGTGGCTGGGAGGAGCTGTTAAAAATATGTTGGCGAAATTGAGGGAGGAAGAAAATCTTCCATTTTGTGAAGAAGTCAAATCAATCTACTTCTTGACTTCTGCACTTAATTTGATAACCTGCCGATCATCTTTTCCTTCCTATTTCTTGGGATGTCAGAAATTATGCAGCTAGCTGGTACAGTGGATAGGATACTTGGGCAAGTCAAACCTCTGTTTGCCTCAGTTTCTCAGATTGCAAAATGGGGAAAATTATCATGCATCCCTCCCAGGATTATTGTGAGGATGAAATGAGGTAATATTTGTAAAGTCCTTAGCACAATGCCTGGTACAATCTTCCTAATTCTTAAAAAACAAACAAATCTAAAACTCATTTTATCTTGACCCTGCCTCTCTATTGTCTTTGTCGCTTCCCATTCACTTCCAAAACTTTAGTATGCCCCCTTTCTTACTTTCTACCTCCGTGGGCTCAGTACCCACTTCCTCCTCTATTCTGTGCAATGAACCTTTCCTTTTTGCCACTGGAATGAAATAGCATGTTCCTAGGTCACAAATGACCTTTCATCAATAATTCCATGGCTTCTTTTCTAACCTCAGCCTTCCTGACCGTTCAACATTGACAGTGTGGACCACCCCTACTTTCTTGATACCTTTTTCTCTGTTGGCATCTAGGACAATTCATTCTCTTCGTTCTATCTGATCATAATTTAGAGGGGAAATGGAGTCCATCTAGTTCAATCACCCCCCACCCATTTTACAGATGAGGAAACTTGAGGCTCAGAGAGGTTAATTGGCCTGACCAACGAGATAGTTAGTGAGTAGCAGAGTTCAGGTACTCTGATCCCAACCAGCTCCTCTTTCTATTTCACTGTACACTGCAATCTTTAACTGATTCTTCTTTTGTCTTCACTGCAGTCTCCTTATCCTCCTTCTATAAACAATTCTCCCCCAAGATTTTGTCCTTGGTTCTCTTCTCTACTTCATTTAAGCTCCTTCACTTGATAATCAGTTCAAGCTCTACCTTCTTTCTACGTGAAGTAGATCCTGATCCTCCCTGGCTGCTACTATATTCCTCCAAATATGGCTTCTAACTGTGGCGTATAGGCCTGTTTTGCATGCCAAATTCAGAGAATATAGAGGAGGCAAAGAGAACTCGATAAATGGTTTAGAACAGTTCTCAAAGTGTGGTCCGTGGACTTCTGGGGTTCCTGAGAAACTTTCAGGAGTTTGTGATATCAAAATTATTGTCATGATAATAGTAAGATGTTATTTGCCTATTAAAAGACTCCTCCCTTTTTCAAATACATACTTTTGTGGGGCTGGCATCACAACAGAGTGCAAAAGCAGATATGAGAATCTGTCTTTTATTAATACAGGCAATAAAAAGGTTTGCCAAAATATATGTAACATCAACCCTCTTCTTCCTGAATTATTTTTGTTTTGGAAAATAGAGTATTTTTCATAAAATATGCTATGTTAATACACAATGGATTTATTATTATTTTAAAACAAATATTTCAAATTTTTGTCAGTTTTAATTTCTGACATAGTAACTATTGATAGAAATGGCCCACATAAACAAAAGCTCTTTAGGGTCCTCAATAATTTTCATGGGACCTGAAACCAAAAAGTTTGAGAACCAACCCCTGGTGTGCAATAAGACTAGCTCTATAGAGCTCAAGTGGAAGGCAAAGATTTTGTACATGGGAAGAAAACACCTCAAAAATTTACGAGAAACTGGATTTGTAAAAGAAACGATGAGTTAAAACAAATTCTGAATGGGGTCACAACGAGTCTGACATGACTGAAAAATGAATCAACAGCAGAAAGCTTAAGACCATGCCCTACTCTTCACTACGCAACTCATGACCTTAAGTGTATACCTTTCCTGGCCCTTGCATAGAAGTGTCAGAGTGCTTACTATCATGGAGGTGCAGGTCTCTGCAATGGCTTGAAGGTGTCAGTGTGTGGTCCTGTTTATATCTTTCCTTTGCTGTTCCTGTGGCCATATTCCCACCCCATATTCTATACTCCAGTGTCTCCTTAAGCTTTCCTTTACTTTACCAAATGAAAGATTCTATGACTTTCAATGACTTACCTTTGTCCAGTCATGAATTAGTATATAAATTTACTTTTCTTTTACTTTACCAAATGAAAGATTCTATGACTTTCAATGACTTACCTTTGTCCGGTCATGAATTAGTATATAAATCCCATAATCACAGAAAAAAATATTTCCTGAGGTAACTTTAAAATTGGTGAATCATAGTAGCTCATATTAGATGCAATATTATGGAAAAAGTGAGTAAAAATACTCTGTGACAAAACCCCCTGCTTGAAGCATTTATTGGTCTGGTTTTTTTTTTATGAAAATTCCTTTTAAGTCCCCAAACTGCTGTTGATGTCTGGGATAGGGAAAATACACTTTGTTCTTAAGCATAACACCTTTATTTATTCTTTATTTTTAAAAATATTTTTATTTAAAGTTTTGGGTTCCAAATTCTATCCCTGCCTCTCTCCCTCCTCTCCCCCCTCCCTGAGATGGTAAGCAATCAGATACAGGTTATACATGTGCAATTATGTGAAACATTTCCATATTAATCATTTTGTACAAGAGACTCAAATAAAAGAAAAAAATGAAAGAAAAAAGCGTATCACCTTTAAACAGGTCTCAAAGAATTACTCTGACAGGGAAAACAACTTATTAGTTCTTTAAACAGTACAATCCCATATGTTCTAATAACATCAAAAGAGGATACTCATAGAAATGTTCAGTACCTTGGGGCGATTAAGAGCATTGATTGGGCACAGAGGAGATAATGATTGATAGTGACTATTAGGCTCAGAGTGAATGATCATACACATCAGACTCCACTTAAGAGATTTAATTTATTACATTATACGGATTGTAATAATGAATGATTAAATTTCTCTTTTACCAATGAGTAAAATGATTATAAAACCCATTTTGTTCATAGCAGCCATTATCCTATAGTTAAAGAATGTAAAGATGTCACTCATCCTTTCCTTTTCCATAATATTGCATCTAATATGAGCTACTATGATTCACCAATTTTAAAGTTACCTCAGGAAATATTTTTTTCTGTGATTATGGGATTTATATACTAATTCATGACTGGACAAAGGTAAGTCATTGAAAGTCATAGAATCTTTCATTTGGTAAACATTTATTAAGCACCTGGACACCAGGCCAGGCCCCAGAGATACAACGACAAGAAACGACAACAAAAAAAAGACCTCACCCTCAAGGAGATCACAGATTTTGTTGTAGTTGTTCAGCTGTGTCTGAGTCTTCATGACCCCATTTGGAGTTTTCTTGGCAAGGATACTGGATTGGTCTGCCATTTCCTTCTCTGGCTCATTTTACTGATGAGGAAAGTGAGGCAAGCAGGGTGAAGTAACTTGCCCAGGGTCACACAGCTAGTAAGTGTCTGAGGCCAGCTTTGAACTCACAAAACATGAGTTTTTCTGACTCCAAGCCCAGCACTCTATCCACTTTGCCACCTAGCTGCCCCTTTATAGATTACAGATAAGTAATTACAAAATAAAAATGTTGATTAGGGAAGCACCTGATCAGTTTGATGAGTTCCCCACAGCATGGCTTTAAAATAAATTGAAATAAAAGGAAAGAAAATTGCTGTGTGGTGATACTCCTGTGGTGATCCTTTTCCTCCTCAGGATGCTGAGAAAATGTTCTTTCTCTAGAACGGGGTACTTAATTTTGTGTGTGTCATGGATCTCTTGGGTGACCTTGTGAAACCTAGAGACTCCTTCTCCAAATAATGTTTTCAAATGCAAACAATTGAATACAAAGGTTAAGTAAACCAATTATGTTGAAATAGTTATAAATATATAAAAAAAAACTTTATAGGTCCCTTCCCCCCACCCGGTTAAGAATCCTTGCACTAAGAGTTCTGATGTCAATTACTCAGAAACTATTGAACTTAGGCTCTCTTAAACTTGCATGGCAAGGCCATTGTTAGAAAAATTTCTGACTGAAAAGGAAACAGAAAGACACAATTACTGCTCCTTGAGGTAGGAGGGGAAGGAGAAACTCCCTGTATATATGACCATACCCCTCACACTTGTGCTCTGTTCTAGAAGTTCATGGGGGGGAGGGGAGTGCAGAAAGCATTAGAAAAGATAGAGGATGAGCTTTTATAGTCTGCAATGAAAGGGTGGTACTTCTGGCAAGAGTCTATCTCCCATTTATTTTCAGTTGCCATGTGTCTTGGATGCTGCTGCAATCACTGGGGACCAATCAGAGGTATTCCCAATATCTTCTGATTAAGGAGGACCTGATAACCCCCAAGATGTCTTCCAGCTAAGTCCATGATCCTATGATCCTATGCCAGAACAGAAGTCCGTCTTGCTGAAGGAAAGCAACCTTCAGGTAAAGGACCATGCTCTATCATCCCTTCAAATGTGTCAGGGGCTCTCCATTTAAATTCCCCTTCACATATATAAAGGAAATACAAAGTAATTTCTAGGGAGGAGGGAATTTCTAGGGAGCATCTGGGGAATCTGAATAGGCCACAAATCGGATGTGTCCCTTCAGCTGAGTCTTGAAGGAAGCAAGTGATTCTAAGAGTTAGAGGGGAGGAAGGCATACGTTCCAGAGACAAGGGACAGCCTTTGCAAAGGCACATATGGAGGTGGGCAATGGAATGTCATATATGAGTGTAATGCAGGAATGGCCAATGAGACCCAGTCTTGGGAAACTGTTGAGCCTACTTCTGTTGTCCCCCCCATTTAATAGTATTTTATTTTTTCCAATTACATGGAAAAATAGTTTTCAACACTCACTCACTTTTATAAGATTTTGAGTTCCAAATTTTTTCTCCCTCCCTCCCTCCCCACCTCCCCAAGACAGCAAGCAATTTGATATACGTTATACATGTACAATAATGTTAAACATATTTCCACATTAGTCATGTTGTGAAAGAAGAATCAGAACAAAAGGGAAAAACCATGAGAAAGAAAAAAGAAAAGAGAGAAAATATTATGCTTTGATGTGCATTCAGACTCCATAGTTCTTTCTTTGGCTGTGGATAGCATTTTTCAACACGAGGCTTTTGGAGTTGTCTTAGATTGTTGCATTGCTGAGAGGAGCTAAGTCTATACAAGTTGGTCATTGCAGAACGTTGCTGTTACTGTGTACAATGTTCTCCTGGCTCTGTTGAGCCTACTTCTGGAAGTGCATGCTGACAGGAAGTAGAGAGGCCTGGCTCCTGTTTGTGCCTTTTTTTTCCCCCCTTTGGTGAGATTTCTAAAGGTTGAAGAATCGCTAGATGTCTAATAGATTAAGGAGCCAGCCCTGAGGAGCCAGCTGCTTGACCTAACCCGGCAGCGGACCAACCCAGAAGCAAAACATTGTCCTGCAAACAAGTAAGTGGCTTTGTCAACTATGCCATATTTAAAAGTTAATTTGGTAGGAGTGAATGATTTGTAGTAATGTTTTAAGTTTGAGCCTACTGTCCCTACAGACTGAGGTGGTAGAGAGGAGTACGTGTTGTCAATTTGGAGGTCTATGTTTGTACTTCTGTTCTTGCTATATCTTTTCAATGAGTATTCCTTTGCAAAAGCTAATTGATATTCACTGGCCAAATTGATAGTGGGGGATAATCACTGATGTCAGTGATATTGAGGAGATATTAATCGGCACTGGTGATAGATACTGGTGAAAAAACACTGCAACGGGGGCTCAAACTAATACTTTTGGAAGATCCCCATCATCCCTCGGGGCACTCCTAGAATAGTGAGGGGAATCCAGCCAATCCTCTGGGGACCTCCTGACTCAACTGCATGACCACTGCTTTAAGACCTCCAATGAGGAGGGAGTTTCTACTACCTGAGGTAACATGTTCTATTTTAGGCTAATTGTTGGAAAATTTTTTTCTTTCATCAAACCTAAACATGACTCTTTACAACTTCCATCCATTGTTCCTATTTATACTCTCTGGAGCCAAATGGAACAATTCTAATACCTCTTGCACGTGGCAGCCTTTCATGAACTGAAAGGTAGCTAGAATATCCCCCCATAAACTTCTCTTCTGTTGACTAAACACTCCTAGATATTCCTATCTCTTCATAACTCGCACATGGTTCTGCACTAATCTGGATTCTTACATGTAATAGGGAGCCACTGGAGTTTATTATTAAGTAAGGAGGTGACATGGTCAAACCTACACTTTAGGAAAATCACTTTAGTTATTATCTAGAATATGGATTATATCTCCTTGACTTGTCATAATGATAATTTCATCCTTTACATGGTTGAGGAATCAATAAAAGGCAATTATATTCTGGATTTCATTTTAACCAAAAGGGAGGAACTAGTTGCTAAGGTAAAAATTATGGTTGGTTGCTGTCCTTTATTCTTTTTTTTAAGGTTATATATGTACAATTATATTAAACATATTTCCACATTAGTCATGTTGTGAAAAAAGAATCAGAACAAAAGGGAAAAACCATGAGAAAGAAAAAAGAAAAGAGAGAAAATATCATGCTTTGATCTGCATTCAGCCTCCATAGTTTTTTTTCTGACTGTGGATAGCATTTTTTTTTTTTTAGGCAATTGGGGTTAAGTGACTTGCCCAGGATCACACAGCTAGTAAGCGTCAAGTGGTCTGAGGCTGGATTTGAACTCAAGTACTCCTGACTTCAGGGCCGGTGCTCTATCCACTGCGCCACGAAGCTGCCCCAGCATTTTTCATCATGAGTCTTTTGGAACTGTCTTAGATCTTTGCATTACTAAGAAGAGATAAGTCTATCAAAGTTGGTCATCACACAATGTTGCTGTTACTGTGTACAATATTCTCCTGGTTCTGTTCATTTCACTCAGTATCAGTTCATGTAAGTCTTTCCAGGTTTTTCTGAAATCTGCCTGCTCATAATTTCTTAAGCATGATAATATTCTATTATATTCATATACCACAACTTGTTCAGTCATTCCCCAATTGATAGGCATCCCCTCAATTTCCAATTCTTTGCCACCACAGAAAGAGCTGCTCTAAATATTTTTGTACATGTGGTCCTTTCACCTTTTTGATGATCTCTTTGGGATACAGCCCTAGAAGTGGTATAGCTGAATCAATGTACCTATTTCCTCATCGGTAGAATGAAAGGAATGGACTAGTCCAAGGGTGGGTAACCTGCAGCCTCAAGGCCACATGTGGCCCCCTAGGTCCTCAAGTGTGGCCCTTTGGGCATGCTGTCCTTTATTCTTGAAGAAGACCAAAATGACAGCATGACATTGGGGTCAACTGTGGCTGATCAGACAATATGAGCTCAGAAGGCTCTGCCACAGGTCGGGCACAAATAATCCATGTGAACATTTGGAGTGGAGATGTCACAATTTGCACATCTCATATCTGAGCTATTGCAATTCTGCTTTGCTCATAGAGCGGCGCACCTTCTTTGATGCAGGCACGTCATGCTGGGCAATCCTGTGCACAATCACAATCAATTCCAAAGTTCTTCAGAGACACCTTGATATTGTCTTTATATTGCTTCTTCTGACCTTCACGTGATGTGAGTCTTTGCCCTATGTGAGCTCTCCGTAAAATAGTCTTTTAGACAAACAGATGTTTAGCATTTGGACAAGGTGGCCACCCCATAGGAGTTGAGCTTTCAGCAGTAAAGTTTGAATGACTGGCAGTTCAGCTGCCTCAGTGTCCTGTACCTTATATTGCCAGGTGGTCTTTAAGTAAAAATAATAATAACTTTGTGAAAGAAACTCTCTAGTTTATCAGTGTCTTTCTTAGGGCACTTTGAATTGAATGCAATACTTTAGATGTGTTAGATTACAAAGGATCACTGTAACACATTCTT
This sequence comes from Vombatus ursinus, assembly GCF_900497805.2. NCBI lineage: Eukaryota > Metazoa > Chordata > Mammalia > Diprotodontia > Vombatidae > Vombatus > Vombatus ursinus. Next base: position 38,446,078 of record NW_020954557.1, on the reverse strand, counting down.
TTCTTTCTTCATGAAATCTATGTCTTTCTTAATGTAGTCCAACATAGAATATTGAATTTTCAGTCCTCTAAAATTGCCATGTGTTATTTCCTCCCAGAAAAACTGCTGTCTGACCATGGTTCCCCATTTGGTACTTATGAAGCTGATTTCTTGAACCAAGTAAAAGACTTTAAATATGTCTCTATTGAATTTCAACTTATTTGACTCAGCCCAATTTTTTAGCCCGTGAAGATTTTTTTAAATATTGTGACTCACATTAATCTAATGCATTAACTGTATTCTAGTTAATTCTAATTAACATTTTAGACTAAGATCATCTGTAAATGTAATAAAAGTGTCCTTCCTAGCTCTTATCCAAGTTACTGATAAGAAGTAAACAACATGGGGCAGGTAGGTGACTGAGAGGATAGAGTACCAGCCCTGGCATCAGGAGGAACTGAGTTCAAATCCGGCCTTAGACACATGATACGCACTAGCTGTGTGACCCTGGGCAAGTCACTTAACCCCAATTGCCTAACCAAAAAAAAAAAAGTAAACAACACAGGGCAGAGCATAAATTCCTGAGGCTCCGCTGAAACTTCCTTCCAAAGTGACATGGAACCATAATAATAATCATTAACATTTATATAGGGCTTACTATGTGCCAAGAGTTTTACAATTATTATCTCAGCTTATCTTCACAACAACTCTGGGAGATAGGTGCTATTATTAGCCCCCTTTTACAGATGAGTAAACTGAGTCAAACAGAGGTTAAGTGACTTGCCCAGGGTGACATAACTACTAAGTGTCTAAAACTAAATTTGAACTCAGGTCTTCCTGACTCCAGGCCCAGTGCTCCATCCACTCAGTCACCTACCTGCCCCATTTGCCACCCCTTATCGACTACTCTTTGGGCCTGGTCATTCAACCAATTTCAAACCCACCTAACTATGTCCATAAGAATTGCTTAGGTGACTTTATCAAATAGTTTGCTAAAATCTTTCTTGCTGTTATTCAGTCATTCAGTCATTGGGACTCTTCGTGACTGCATCAACCACAGCATACCAGGTCCTTCTATCCTCTACTGTCTCCCAAAGTCTGTCCATGCTTATGTTCATTGCTTCCATGACACTATCCATTGATCTCATCCTCTGCTGTCCCCCCCCTTTTTTTTTTTGCTTTCAATCTTCCCCCAAATCAGGCTCTTTCCCAATGAATCCTGTCTTCTCATTATGTGGCCAAAGTATTTAAGCTTCAGCTTTAGTATTTGACCTTCCAGTGAATAGTCTGAATTAATTTCTTTAAGTATTGACTTATTTGCTTGCTGTCCAAGGGACTCTCAAAAAGTCTTCGCCAGCACCACAATTTGAAAGCGTCCAACTCTCGGAGCCATACATTACCACTAGAAAAAACAGTTTTAACTATACTGACCTTTGTCAACAAGGTGACGTCTCTGCTTTTTAGTATGCTATACAGATTTGCATAGCTTTCTTTCCAAGGAGCATCTTTTAATTTCATGGCTGTAGTCACTGTCTGCTGTGATCTTTGAGCCCAAGAATGTGAAATCTGACACTGCTTCCATTTCTTCTCCCTCTATTTGCCAGGAAGTAATGGGACCAATTGTGACAATCTTAGTTTTTTTCATCTTAAGCTTTAAGCTGGCTTTTATACTCTTCTCTTTCACCCTCATCAAGAAGTTTCTTAAATCTTTTTCACTTTTTGCCATCAGAGTGGTATCATTTGTACGTCTGAGATTGTTGATATTTCTCCTGGTAACCTTAATAGCAGCTTTTGATTTATCCAGCTTGGCATCTTGCATGATGTGCTCTGAATATAAGTTAAATAAATAAGATGACAATTTACAGCTTTGTTGTATTCCTTCCCCAATCCTAAATCTAGGTAAATTATATCTACCACATTGCCCAGATGTGCCAATCTAACATCTCTGTCAAAAAAAAAAAAAGGAAATGAAGTTGACCAAATTTGGCATGATGAAAGCTTATCTTGATGAAGCTATACCAGTTCTTTATGATCAATACTTTCTTTTCTAGATGTTCATCAACCACCTCTAGAATTTTCCCAGGAATCAAACTCAAGCTCTCTGATTTTTAGTTTGTGGATGCCATTCTCTTCTCTTTTTTGAAAATCAGCATTTCTCCAGACTTGGGGTATTTCTTTTATTCTTCACAATTTTTCAAGTATTGCTGACAGTGTTTTAATAATCACACCCTCCCCCCCCAATTCTTTTAGTACTGAAACATATAGTTCATCTGGGCCAAGTAACTTGAATTCACTAAGGGCGGCTAAGTGTTCTCTTGCTATCACTTTACTTATCTTGGGTATCAACTCTCTATTAGCTATTTTTGTTCTGTTCTTTCCAGTCAAAAGGTCATTCCTCTTAGCAGAGAAAACAAAAACAAAGCAGCTCAATCTTCTCTTTGTTGTCAGCCATCCCTTCCAGCTCCAAATCAATGATGCGCGATCTTATGATCATTGTGCCATCCAAACTGATTAGCAGTCCTTGGCTTCTTTGTTTGAGTCTTTCCTTTCCCCCAATATAGCTAAAATCCCAAACAAACAATAACATCCCCCCACCTTTGTTGTTATTGTTCTTAACTTTTCTCACAAGCTTTAATTTATATTGAACTTTAGCACTTCTGACACTCAATACAGGATTGTGTCATGATCTTGCATTTGTCTGTCACCTTCCCTTGTTTTCATCTTCTGTATGTATTTTTCTAAAATTTAAGTTTGCTGTTGATTAAGAGGCAGCTAGGAGACTTAGTGGATAGAGTGCTGGACCCTGGAGTCTGGAAGACCCGTGTCCAAATTCAGTTCAGATACTTACAAGCTGTATGACTCTGGGCAAGACACTTTACCTCTATTGCATCAGTTTCCTCAACTGTAAAATGGGAATAATAATAGCACCTACCCCACAGGGTTGCTGTGAAGATCAAATAAGATAATATTTGTAAAGTGCCTGCCATATAGTAGGCATTTACTAAATTCTTCCTTCCTTGATCCTCTCTGTAGCCACATTGGTCTCTTCAGTTAACTCCAATTTTTTTTCCCCAAGTAAATTATCTTCCTATCTTAAGAATTTTTTTCTTGGGTATTTCTTGACCCTCCTCACCTGTCTTCCATAGTATAATTTGAGTCCATGGTCTTTACATTCCACATAACTTGCAGTATTAATGAAGGGAAGGGTCTGGTTTTGTTCCTCCACAGCAACATCTACCATTGTACCCTCTGAACTGATATTCCAGTTCTGGTCTGATAGACCATGTTCTGGAGAAACTAAGCTACTCAACTTTGGTACTCTCACACTAAGACCATGCTGTCCAAATCAATGAAAACTCACCTATCCAACCCTGGCTAGACTCCTATCCATGCTTCATCTTGGCCATCTTGACCCTCCTCACCTGTCTCCCTCTTGGGAGACCCTCCTCACTAAGTCTCCTAGCTGCCTCTTGACCCTCCTCACCTGTCTTCCATAGTATAATTTGAGTCTGTCCTCTGAACTGTTTGAAATATGCCTTCTCAAGATCTTGTGTGCCTGTCAGGCTATGCCCAGCTTTCCTCTGTTCTATTATTCCCTCTTAGAGGGAATAGTCACTTCTTTTCAGAGTTTACCATAATTTTGACCTTAGTAACCAGTTTCTCCCTTATGATGAAAATGAAATCCAAAATAGAATTCCATTTTTTGGAATGTTTCAACCATCAAAAGATAAATTTTTCATTAAAGCAAGTCAAGAAGTTAGCCATATTTTGCATAGCACTCAAAGTGAAGTGCATTTCTAACCATGTCAACCCTATCCCTACTCAACAAACTCCAATAGCTCCCTATTACCTTTAGGAGCAAATAGAAACTTTCTTTGGCATTTAAAACCCTCATAACCTGTCCCCATCCTACCTTTAGAGTTTGATTATACTTTACTCCCCTCTGTACACTGTACAGGCTAGCAAAATGTTCCTTCTTACTGCTTTCTCACAATCCTCCTTCTCCAGTCTCTATACCTTCACATATCACATAGTCTGTCCCCCATCCCTGTAATGGTGCTCTTCTCACCTCCCCTACTTGGAATCCCTGGTATCCTTCAAGATTCAGCTCAGATGTCACTTTAAGTATGAAAATAATACCACTCCTGGTCTGACCCAGATTCTAGTACCTCTTACCTCCATCCATCTCAACACTCCAAGTTTACCTTGTAACTGTTTTGCCTTTGTTCTGTATGTAATTTATATGTTTCTACCATTAGAATATAAGCTGCTAAGGGGCAGGGGATGTTTCAATTTTGTCTTTGTCCCCTACTGCCTAGCGCCGTAGTGCCTGGAATGAAGTTAAACCAGAATAAATGCAAATCACTTGCATATGTGATTATTAGTTGCTCTGTTTTTGTCTGAGAGAGTGCTATAGTAAATGTCTGGGTAATTATAGTTCCTTGTTACTATTAACTATATAACAATGCTGTTCCTAGCTTGTGATCTGTTTTGCATCCATTTGGTGTCCATTTCCAGGTCATAGTATCTGGAGAGCCATTGGAAAGGTACAGCAGCATCAGGGCATGGCAGAAAGATGGCCAAGATGAAGCATGGATAGGAGTCTAGCCAGGGTTGGATAGGTGAGTTTTCATTGATTTGGACAGCATGGTCTTAGTGTGAGAGTACCAAAGTTGAGTAGCTTAGTTTCTCCAGAACATGGTCTATCAGACCAGAACTGGAATATCAGTTCAGAGGGTACAATGGTACATGTTGCTGTGGAGGAACAAAACCAGACCCTTCCCTTCATTAATACTGCAAGTTATGTGGAATGTACAGATTTGGGGAAGGAGTGATTCAGATTGGGTTTGATATCCCATGATAATATAATAAGTCTAAAAGAATGCATAGGTCTCTGAGAGATGGATGCCCTCAAGAGAGAGGAGTAGAATTGTCTTAATTGTTTGTGGACTTAGACTTGAATCTTTGCTTTTTTTTTTTTGTTAGGATAATCATTTAAGTTCTACCATTCAGTACTCACACATGTACTCATGAGACTTGACCTATTGGAAATGAGAGGCCATTGTCTATATGTAACCATAAAATCAATAATTTATAATCATGTCAGCAGGTGATGACTCACAAAAATGGACCATAAAGGAATAACTCTAAGAAGACATGTCAACTGGTATTTATGAATCATAGGATGTCAGGTGCTGTGCTAAGTACTATACATTTATCAATCTGAGGTAATTCAGAATAAGCATTATCTGCAGATAAGAGAGTAGATTTTATCAGTGCTTTTCAAGCAGTTGAGAACTATGGATTCCCTTTTAAAATATCTCAAGGCTACCAACTTCTGTATGTAGTAACTCCACGAAACATACAGGGAACTAGGTCCAATGGGCTGCTTAGAGGAGGACATCATGAGAAAAGTCTTGAAGGTAGAAATTACAAAACTTGGCAACTGATTGGCTAGGAGGCAGGAAGTTGCTGCAGTGGGTAGAGTGCTACACATGGAATCAGGAAGACCTGAGTTCAAATCCTATCTCAGACACTTACTTGGCTGTGTGGTCCTGGGCAAATCACTTATCCTCTGTCTGCCTTGTTTCTTCATTTGTAAAATAGGATAATAATAGCATCTACCTCACTGGGTTGATCTGAGGATCAAATGAGATAATATATGAAAAGCACTTTGCAACTCTCAAAACACTATTCCAGCTATGCGGGATAACTAAAAGTGAGGCACTGAGGAAGGATGACACTGAGGTTGCAGAAAAACAGAAAGAGGGGGGCAGTTAGGTGGCACAGTGGATAGAGCACCGGCCCTAGAGTCAGGAGGACCTGAGTTCAAATCTGGCCTCAGACCAAACATTTGACACTTACTAGCTGTGTGACCTTAGCTAGTTACTTAACCCCAATTGCCTTAAAAAAAAAGAGAAAGAGGATTGATAGATGTTTTAAGAACAATAAGTAGCTTAAACATTTACTAAAATATTTTACAAAAACGTCTTACTTCACAAACAATTGCAAAGGCTGAAAAGTTATGCCATTAGGTTTAGTTGAATATAATGGAAAATGGCTTATCTCTGGACAGAGCCTGTGAAATAATTAAGATCTAAGAGTGCAATAAAAAAATAATGATGATAATAGCTAGCATTTTATAACGCCTAATACATGTCAGGTGCTGTGCTAAGCACTTTACAAATCTCATCTCATTTGATCCTCAAACAGCCCTAGGAGGTAAGTGCTATCACTAACCCCATTTTACAGTTTGAGAAACTATGGCAAACAGAGGTTAAGAGACTTGCCCAAAGTGACATAGTTACTAAGTGTCTAAAATTGGATTTGAACTTAGGTCTTCCTGACTCCAGGCCAAGTGTTTTCTCCATTGCACCACCTAGCTGCACTCCATAGGCAACATCCACATGAGTCTTGGTAAAGTAGTATTGACAAATGGCTGAACAAGTCACATAGATGTTTATAGAAATAAGAGTTATTAATGATCAGATCATTATCTGATTGCCACTAGAAATTATAGAAGGGTGGTTCTTATGGAGCCCAGATTTATTGATTGATGATTATGCAATGAGATAGTAGAAACAGTGCAACATATCACTACAAACTAAATTTGTAGCCTTCACCAGATACATAGAAAGGCATCATCAGATGACTAGAATTACACACTGGAAAATCTGTTCTTTATTATAAACTATCAGATGATAAATCTTTTTTTTTTTTTGTGAAGCAATTGGGGTTAAGTGACTTCCCCAGGGTCATACAGCTAGTAAGTGTCAAGTGTTTGGTCTCAGGCTGGATTTGAACTCAGGTCCTCCTGACTTCAGGGCCGGTGCTCTATCCACTGTGCCACTTAGCTGCCCTGATAAATCTTCATATTATAAATACATTCCCCAAAATATCATTGAGAATTCAAAAAATAAACTCTACTGGAACTCTACCTTCCTGACACACAAAATTATTGCTATTAATCACCTAGTCATAACATTGACCCATAAAAATATAAGAGTGACATTTTAATAGACGTCACCATTCCAAATATTCTTTTTTTATTAATTTATTTTTAGTTTTTAATATTCACTTCCATAAGCTTTTGAGTTTTAAACCAAATATTCATAATCTCCAAATAACACTAAATGAAAAGCTCTCAGAATATAGAGACTTGGCAGAAGAAATTATGTAGAAACTATGTAACTTCTATGTAAAACTAAGTAGAAACAGGACGAAGGGTGTGTGTCCTCCTGGAGTTGTCCCAAAGGTGCCATCAATGAATGTACAGAAGATGAGTTTACATCTCAAAATTTTATTAGACTACAAAAAAAGTCATGTTATCCACCTATACAAATCCACAGAACATTAAATACAAAATAGTTTCTATGCAAACTCCACCAAAAACATGTAAATAAGATGACAATAATAATAAATTTTGGATTCGGTCAGTGATTTTATTGGTACAAAGAGCTCAAGAATTCCCTCTACCAGTGCAGATCAGCACCTTCTCAGAAACTTAAAGTCTTAGAGAGTTGCCCATAGCACTGAGATGCTAAGTGACTTGCCTAGTGTCACACAGACATGACTTAGACATGACTCGGACCCATGTTTTTCTGACTTTAAGGTCAGCTCTCTAGCCACTACTGCATGCTGCTTAATATGAATAATAATAACAATAATAACTGATATTTGTATCACATTCAAAGTTAGCAAAGCCCTTTATACACATTACCCAATTTAATCCTTGCGACAACCCTATGAGGAAAGTTCCAGAGGCAATCTGGAAAGCAATTCAACTGGGGTGGAGAAACTGCAGCCTTGAGGCCACATGTGGCCCTCTAGGTCCTCAAGTGCAGCCTTTTGACTGAATCCAAACTCCACAGAACAAATCCTTTTATTAAGGATCCTTTTATTAAGGGGCTTTGTTCTGTGAAGTTTGGATTCAGTGAGGCCGAAGGTTCCCCACCTCTGAATTAGACTAAAGTCTCATAACAAGTTTATGGAAGAGCTGGAATTAGAACTTGGGTAAGTATGACTCTAAAGGTTTCCTCACACTCTAAGTTCATTACAGTACGGTTGTGATGCAGTACTGCAATACATTTTTGTAATAATATGGGATCACTTGAGCCATAACTATCAAACACCTTGGCATTATTGCTCTCATTTACACAAGTATCTTACATTTAGTTGAAAACTTATTTCTGAATGTCTTCCTGTCATTAATAGCCCTTAATGGGAATTTCAAAATCATCGGGAGAGGTATATTTAGTTTTTTCCATTCTGACATGTAAAAGTGGTTTTTAAATCCTAGACATTGCTTTGCTCAGTCTTTCTTTTTCCCCTCAACAAGGAAGTAATTTTTAGGTATAACCTCGCTCCAGTTCATCCTTTACAAACCTGCCAAATTGTTATTACTAAAGCATAGGTCTGCCTATGTCACTCCTCATCTAAAGAAGCTTCAATGGCTTTTATAGTCCCTGGGGGGAAGAGGTGGGGAAGAAAATATGAATTCTTCCTTTGGTCATTTAATGCTTTTCATTATCTGACTCCAGCCTATATTATCAGACTTACTTCACTAGACCTCATGAAAATCCCGTTTCAAGCAAACTGGTTTATCCACCTCTTTGCCTTTGCACAGGACATCACTCATTCCCTTTCACCCCTGCATTCTGGGATCCCTAGCTCTGCTCAGGGCCTGCTTGGGGGCTTGTACAATACCTTTTTAAAAAATTCAATTTTATTTTCAGGTTCATGTTCTCTCCGTTCCACCTCCTTCTCCACCCCCACCCCCATTGAAAAAAACAAAAAAATAAAACATGTATGTTTGTCAAGCAAAATGAATTTCTGCATTGGCCATGTTTTTTTAAAAAAAGCCCCAATCTGTACTCTATTACTTGTCTATCTAGAAGTGCGTAGAATGATTCAGCATACCATCTAGAATTATGGTTGGACTTTTCTTGAGCCCTTAGTTATTAATATTTTTCCCTTACTGCTCCCAAATTATTTTTCAGTTCCTTATTACATACCTTGTATTTATATATGTAGTACCCTTTGTCACATATGGATCCTTAGAAAAGTTACAACAGATTTGAAGCACCATGGGGCTCAGCACTTATTCCAAACCATGAGCCCCCACCAAGTGTTAACTTTCATAAGCTAGCCAGAGAACATCTTAGTTCAATTAAAAAACTCAGCAAGCACCTATGTGCTAGACATTTTGCTATGTACTGAGAATAAAAAGACCAAAAAAAAGTTCCTGCCCTCAAGAAGCTTGCCTTCCATCGAGAGGAAACAGCATATACACAGATAAGTAAATATAACCAAAGTAAGTACGGAGTATTTTTTTTTTTTTTTTTTTTTGCTGGGAAGAGCAATAATACTAAGACTATCAACAAGGTCTTGCATAGGATATGGTGCTTGAGCTGGGCCTTAAAAGGAGCTGAAGATTTCCAACAGTGAAGGTGGGGAAGGGGAGCATTAAAGGTAAGTAAGCAGTTCGATTTTGAAGAAGACAGAGTGCACGTGGGGGAGTAATGTGAAATCAGTATAGGAACATAAATTAAAGTCAGATAGTGAAGGGTTTTAAATATCAAACAGAAGCATTTGTATTTTATCATATAGTCAGTAGAAAGTCTCCGAAGCTTTGTGAGCACAGATATGAGTAACATGGTCGGAACTGTATGTTATGGACATCACTTTGGCAGCTGTCATAATAAGAGATTGGGGAGAGAAAAGACTTGAAGTGGAAAAACCAATTAGGAGGTTATCGAAACAGCCTAGGCAAGAAGTGATGAGGACCTGAATTAGTACGGCTATGGTATGAGTGCAGAGAAGAGGACAGACAGGAGAGCAGTTGTGGAGGTATGGTCAAACAGATGTGGTAAATGATTGAATATGGGGGTGAGGGAGAAGAGAGCTGAGGATGATCCCAGGTTTTAAACCTGGGCGACCAGAAAGACATTCATACCTAAACTAGGGTGGTAGTTGTGGAGAGGAGAGGATATCATGTGGAGAATGGCTGGTTAATTCATAGTTAATTTCTGGCTGAACCCTTTGGCTTTTAAAAGGGTGAGTTAGAAATATGGAAAAACCAGAGTTGAAAAACTCAGAAAGAAGGATTTGAAGGGAAATCTTGTGCGTCTGGGAGGTTCTTTCTTGGAATTACATGGCCCCAGGAGAGCAAGAAGCATGTAGTCCCAGGAATGGCTGCATCAAAGCAATAGAAGAATTCCTAGACAATACCAAGTTCTTGGACCAAACCAAATGTGTTTGTCATTATCATAGAGGAGACTAAGCAGAGAGGCAAAGCCAAAGAGGGACTCCTTATGGATGAAATCCACAGTTGCCATTTCTGTAACTGAAGGATGCCCTGAGGCCCTGTGTGGATGTGCAGGCTTTATCACCTGGGAATCTAAGTCTGACCTCTGTGTGTAATTTTCCTCTCAGCTTTGGTCTCTAGATCAGCTCTGGTTCTCTCATCCGATTAAAAACAGAACACATTTAGTCAAACAAAGCATAGCAAGAACGACAAAAAGAAAAGATTCTCCCCCATGTACACGTGGGATATACTCTCCCACAAGTTATCAATGCCAGGTAGAAAGGCAGAAAACACCCATGACCAAGGGGCACACATCAAGGGTACATGTATTGGGATCATGTATAGCCAAGGAACATATGTGAAGGAGCCTGTTTTAGGAACCCACATAGCCAGAGTGTTCCTGCCTCTATCTATAGTTGTTAAAAAGAAAATCCTTGGCTTTTTGGCCATTACAAAACTCTGACGTATCCCTACACTTCGTTATGCACATGTAATATCCTTTCAGTAGAACGTAAATTCCTGGAGTGTAGGGACTGTTTCATTTGTGTATACTTAATGCAAACAAAATGCCTTGTACAATTTTTGGCTTCAGAGCTATGGTTTTATCAGTGTGGACAATTCACAGTGTAGCAACTGCTTCCACTGATGCAAATTGACAATTTGTCTCTAACTTACATTCTGTGAATGTTGTCCAGGGCACCAAAAGGTCAAGGCACTTGTCCAAGGTTCTGAGTAATATGTGTCAAATAGGACTTGTATCTAGGTCTTTGGGACTCCAAGACCAGCCCTCTAGTCTATTATACCATATCGCCTTTCATTTTATTCATAGTAAGTACATACTAAATGCTTATTGACTGTAATATTAGAGATATTACAGAACGAACTGGAGTAGTCTTTTAAGGACTGGAATCTTATGTTTTATATACATGACATATAGAATGCACTAAATAAATGCTTGTTGATTGATTCTGTGACTCCTGTACTCAAGTACATAGGTGACTAATAGAGCACTGGACTTGGAGTCAGGAAGACCTGAGTTCAAATCTGGCCTCAGGTATTTACTAGTTGTGTGATGCTGGTCAAGTCATTTAACCTTTGTCTGCCTCAGTTTCCTCATTTGTAAAATGGGGATAATAATACTGCCTATCTCTCAAGATTGTTGTGAAGATTAAACAAGATAACATATAAAGTGCTTTGCAAACCTTAAATTGTTATATAAATGATTATTATTATTATTATTATTATTATTATTATTATTGAGGCAGGTAGGTGGCTCGATGGATAAGATCTCTGGGCCTGGAATTAAGAAGACCTGAATTCAAATCAGGCCTCAGATACTTATTAGCTATGTGACTCTGGGCAAATCACTTAACCTCTGTTTGCCTTAATTCACTGGGGAAGGAAATGGCAAACCACTCCAGTATCTTTGCCAAGAAAACCCCATGGACAGTACTGGCATGCTATGGTCCACAGGATCATGAAGAATTGGATACAACTGAGCAACAAATTATTATTATTGGATTTAAACTGTTCTGTCTAGATTTCAATGTTTTCAAATTGCTCCCTACCACCCTAGGCCTCATACACCCTATTTCTCAATGCTCCCCAAATACAAACCCTCTCCTATATTCAGGTCAGTCTCCTCACTGTCCTCCTCAAATGCAAAATAGTACTGTGGAAAGAAAGTTGAATTTGATATCAGAGAACCTTGTTTCAAATAGTGGTTCTGCCATCTACTACCCATGTAACTTTGGGTAAGTCATTCAACCTTTGGATTATTTGTTAAATAAGGTAATTGGACTAGTTTATCTGTAAGCTGACTTCTAGCTTGAACCTAGGCTATGGCTTTGTTCATGCTGTTCCCACTTTGTTCATTCTTTGTTCATACCTGGTTGCAGTTCTTTGAACTGGACTCCATCAGACCCCGGGGAACTTCACCATCAGGAACCTCATTATCTTGCTGGACTGCATCAGATTCGGTATTTATGCTTCCTCAGGACCCTCAGTAATCTCTGTCCCAGTGATTGTAGGGTTAGGGGTTAGAGCAAAGAATTCTTCCCTTGGGACTGTACTTCAGTGGACCCTACACATTCAGGATACCTTCCCTCTTGACCCCCTTTTCAGCTTCCTTTTCTGTGTAATTTTTCACCATTAGATTGTAACCCCCTTGAGGGTAGAGATTATCTCTCCCCCTCCCCTTCCCCCATATTTGTATCACTAGCGCAATACTTGGCACATAGTAGGCACTTAATAAATGTTCTGTGAGATGCTGTTTCTTTGAGATACTTTCGTTCTAGTACCATCTGTACTAGAACTAGTAAATGGCTGTATTTGGAGTTCACTTAGTCAGCTTTAAGCCTTTGAAATAATACCAAGTACTTGCACTAATAAATTACAAAGATATTGGGCCACTGGTCCCTCAGGCCTTGGCAGGGTCCTCTTATGTATTACTCAGTTTTTGTGGGTATCAAGTTGCTTAAGGGTTAGGGGCTATGCGTAGAAAGGGGAAAAATCGCACATGTTTATCTTGGAACGTTAGGCGAACTTGCAAAAGAGACTTGGCCTCTGTTCAGGGCCACTAGCCATGGAGTTTTGTGTTTGGAGATTAGATGTTTTAGGACTTTGTGACTGATTTTGTCCTTAAAGGATGACCTTTCCTGCCTCAGTAGCCATTGTAATGTGTTGCTTTAGTGATGAACTTTTCTGAACTTAGCTAGACTGATTGTAATAATAATAGCTGACATTTATATATGGTTTGCAAAACCCTTCCCCTCATAATAATCCTGGAGGGTAAGTAGTCAATTATTATGCTTATTCTATATATGAGGAAGATAAAGTGTGGAGAAACTAAGAGGTGAGGCAACACAGAGTTCCAGTCATGGAAGACTGGTCCAAGATCATAGTAAGGATCCAAATAGGGATTTAAACCCAGATCTTTTGATTCTAAACTCTATGACTTTATTATAATGCAAAAGTATATTAAATTAAGCAAATTCAATTCAGCAGTCACTTATTAAACACTTACTGTGTTCAAAGAACTGGAGATACAAAAACAATGGGGAAAAATATTCCTGCTCTCTAGGATAGAGAAATGGAGTCAACTTTGAGAAACTCCAATAGGAAAAGAAAGTCCATAGTGATGTTAATGTATGTCTGATGTTAACATATACATCAGTTGCAATTTCTAAAAAAGAAAAAAGATAAAGGTGTCCTTTATTTGGGGGATGCTGGAGGCAGAATGGTGAAACCCAGTGCAATCAAATGTGTTCCTTTGGCCACAGGATGACTTTGTTTTTGTCTTTGACCACGTGTCACTAAAGAAGAAGTATTGTGTAAGGGTGAATAAAATTCATCCTTTGCTTCTAGAGATCTGAATGCCAACTTGACCTTTTGTTTGCCTCCACATTGGCTAGAAGCTGAAGGATACAGGACAGGTCAGTGTACAAAGCAAAAGGTTAAACCTCAGGCTACATCTTTCTAAAAGGTCAGGCATCTCCTGAATCAGAGGGGCCTGTGGTACACCGGTGGTGAACACCAGGGACACAAAGAAAGGCAAAAACCAGTGCTTGCCCTCAAAAAGCTCACAGTCTAATGGAGGAGACAACATACACACAACTATGCACAAACAAGGCATAGACAGGCTAAACTGGAGATAACAAAGGGAAGGTACTAGAATTAAGAGGGAAGAGTTTCCTGTAGAAGGTGGAATTTTAGCTGGGACTGGAAGGAAGTCAGAGTGGCCAAGAGGTGGGGACGAAGAGGAAGAACATTCTAGGTATGGAGGGACAGCCAGGGAAAATGCCTGGAGTGGGGAGATAGAGGGTCTTGTTCAAGGAACAGCAAAAAGACCAGTGTCTCCGGATCACAGGAGTACATCACTGAGGAGTGGAGTGAGGGGCAGTGTAAAGTATAAAAAGACTAGAAAGGGGAGGGGTGGGGGAAATTTGTCTGTTTTAGACACTAGCCCCTGAATTCTCTACATGTTGTTGACATTCAAGATTCTTGTTCTCCAATACATATTTCCCTCTTAAAAAAATCCCCCCCTTTTTTGGAGTTATTGACACAGCCATTTATTGCAAGAAATTCTTTCTTTTAGGTCTGTTATATGTCATCCACAGTTGACCAAATTGCTAATTTACTGGGAGGTTTTTTCCACTTTTTTTTTCCATTTCTTAAACAATTAAAAATTTTTTTTGGTGGCATTCCATCATTAGAAAAAAAATAACATCTCCAACGATTGTCCTATTTATCTATACTGCTGGGGATGGTTAATGAGATGAATCCTAGGTTGACAGACTATATTTTAGAGATTGGTTTTATATTTCCTGGAATAATAATCCTAGGATGATTTTATTTTTAGTCTGTTGTTTCCTTAAAACCCACTATTCCTCAAGTCACTTAACCTTGATTGCCTCACAAAAAAAAAGCAAAAACAAAAAACAAACAAACAAAAAACCCTCCACCATTCCTGTTGCTAAATTTGGAAGCCCAGGGATGCTTGTAACAAATTTCTCATCTACTTGGTCTTCCAAGGTTCTCAAAGTAGCTTCCCAAAAGCTACTCCTGAGGTAGCACTTCTCTATGTTAGCCTTCAGAAGAGGATTAAAGTACTAATGAATCAGGTAATGATTGACCGTGGTTTTTAATTGTGAAATTATATTTTAAATTTAATTGGAAAATAGGACAATCAATATTATCTTTGTTCACAGATGTAATTAAAAGACTCTTCCATTTGGCATGTCACATTCTTTAAGTGAAGAAGGCAAGATTTATAAAGGTTCCTTAATAAATTTTATAAATCTCTAACCTTTTACACTGGGACAGGAGTGTGCTAGAGCCAGCTCCAATTGGCTCAAGGAGAACTGATTACTAAATGTTCAGGGTGAGCTTTTAGGGGAAGGGAATAAACATTTATACAGCTCCTATTCTGTGCCAGGAACTGTGTTAAGTGCTTTACAAATATTATCTCATTTGATCCTCACAACAACCCTGGGAGGTAGATGCTATTATCATCTCCATTTCCCATTTTACAGTTGAAGAAAGAAAGGCAGAGAAGGTAAGTGACTTGCTCAGGTCTTCCTGACTCCATAGCCCATGGCTCTATCCCCTGAGCCACCCAGATGCCCACTGCTTAGGCACCATTTATATTTCAGAGATTGGCAAAAGCTACAAATCAGAGCTTGATATATTGTTTTGCTGATTGTCTTGACTTACAAAGTGATGGAGGAAATGATAACAATGCAAATAAAGCTTCAAAGAGTATCCTGTACATTTACTGTCATACCCCTCGGTTGGGGACTAATTTAAAACTTCAGGGTATAAGAGAAAGACTTGTGGGCTTGTAGTCAAGAAACCAGAGACCTGAGTTCTGGTTATGGCCCTGCTACAAACGCACTGTATGCCCTTGAGCAAAGCCCGTTATTTCTCTGAACTGCCATAAAATGAGATGTTAGATTAGTTGTAGTTGATGATTAGGTATAGATTAGGTGTAATTGATGAAGAGCTGGCCTTGAAGCTAGAAGGACCTGGATGCTGTATGGCTGTATGACTTCACTTCACAGTGCTCTAGCCCAAGAGTCTTTCTCTCTCAATACTCTTTAAATTGCAGAGCAGATGCCACCCTGTATTGGTAGAGAGGGTTTCCTCATTGATGTTCCCACTGCTAATGAAATCAGAGGTCTACTTCCTGTCTCTAGATGATCTTGAAAGTCCCTTCTAACTTCAAATTTATATGTTTCTATTACTGTGTATCTAATAATAACGTGATGGGATTGCACTTGTCACATCACTGGTTTAGGGAACCTTTGGTGACAAAACCCTCCTCCATCAGTGCAGGTCTGCACCTTTTTGACAATTTATAGTCTTAAAGCAGGGGTTCTTAATTTTTTTGGGAGGTGGGGTTAAGTGACTTGCCCAGGGTCACACAGCTAGTGTCAAGTATCTGAGGCTGGATTTGAACTCAGGTCCTCTTGACTTCAGGGCCAGTGCTCTATGGTTCTTAAATTTTTTTTGTGTATCATGAACTCCTTTCCATTTTGGTGGAGCCCATGGAACCAACTCAGAATAATATCTGTTGCCTACATGCACAATTAAAGGAAATGCTAAATTTTGCTGAGATATTGGTGAAAATAAAGAAGCATTTTTTTTCTCATTCAAGCCCAAGGGCCCCTTGAAATCTGTGGACCTTTTGGGAGTCAGTGAACTGCTGGTTAAGAACCTCTGGTGTAGAAAGTTGTCTAGGACACAGTCAGAATGTGCCGGTGGTGGCATTTGAATCTATCTTCCTGGATGCCCTGCTTTCTATAAATAATGAGTTGGCATTTATGTAGCACTTTTAAGGTTTGCAAAGTCCTTTGCAAGTACTCTTCTCAGAGCATCTTACTTGAGTCTCATGGTCCTATGGGGGAGGTACTCCTGGTATCATGGTCCTCATTTTTCAGATAAGGAAGCTGAGGCTTAGAGAATTTAAATGACGTGTCCATGGTTAAATAGATAGTAAATATCACAGGTCTTCCTGACTCCAAGTCTGGCATGCCTATCATAATATGATTGATTTTTTTAAACAAACTTACCTGAAATTATATTTTTAAATAATGTTGTGCCCTTCAAAGTAATCAGATGGGAATATATATACTTATTGCAATGATCCTGCCAGTGCTCAAAATATTTTTATTACTCCTGCTTTAGAATGGTCTTCAGAGTGCAAAAAATATATTTGATGATGACATAACTTTGTCCTCCAATAATAAACTTGACTTATAGAAATAGTGAAAAAAAATTGGGAATCAAATCTGATAAACAAGGTGGTCCATAGAAGTTTAAAAAATGCTGGGTTTTGGTCCCCAATTCAATGTGATTCAACAATCAAGCAATGAGATTCTTTATCTTTAATGCTCATTATTGGGATTGGAAGGCAGTTAGTTCCAAAAGAGTTTCCAAAAACAGTTTGAGCAATAGCAGCATAGTTGAAATACATGTAATGCCTTCCAAAATTAGGGTTGTCTTTGTTGTTGTTTAAAAAAGTTTTATTACTTTACAATCCTATCCTGTAGTTTAATTTCTGAGCCATCCTGTTTGGCATTTAGCTTTTGCTCCTGATTAGTTGAAGAGTACAGCATGGTGGAATGGATGGAGGCTAGAGCTTGGAGCCAGCAAGATGTCGGTGCTCGTCCTTTCTCAGACATATGCTGTGTAATCATGGGAAAATCACTGAATCTCTTAGCATATGAAGTATCTTTTTGAAACTATAAGTTATAGGTAGGATGCAGATAGGCATTAGTGGAGGGAGTTTCAATATTGGGAATTCCCTCAATAGCTCCAGGATATGTAAAACCTATCTTGTTAAAATCTTTTTATTCAGAAATTTTTAAAATTTAAATTTAAAAAAATTATATAATTTAATTTAAATTTTTAAAAATTCTTAGGTTTAATTCTTCTGATTTTTTAAAATAAGAAGTTTTTATATTATTTTTTGTTTTCATTAGATTTGAGTGCTGCAACCTTATCTATTATTCCATTACATTTATCAAGGAAGAAAGAATTCCATTTTCCAATAATCAGCTTCTCCCTATAGCTGAAATAAAGTGGCCAGGTACAAGCTGGAGGTAGACAAAAGAATGCTGGCAGAGGAAATTTGGTTCTGAGAGGCGAGGGGCCAAGAAGGAGGAAAGCATAGAACAGAAATCAACAAATCTTACAGAATCATAGAATCTGAATTGGAAGCAACTTTAGCAGCCACCTGGTCCAACCCATACAAAGGTTAGGAAAAATAATGGGGTGCAATGACTGTCAACCAGTATTTGGTCAGCACTCACTGAGGAAACAGAAGAAAAAATAGAACTGTCAAGGAAAAGTGAGGGAGACAGGACATAGAGTCGAATAACAAACATCAGAATCACACACAAAAATAAACACCCAGTAGAAAACTGTTTACGTTTGTAGATGATTGTGCCTCAGAATGCTAAGGGTTTCATGAAATAACTAGGGTCAGATGAAGTGAGCTCAGAACACTTCAATTAAATAGATGAATTTAAAGTAGAGTTTGAAGGAGGGGAAAGACATGGAATGATTCCAATAAAGACTCAAAGGTGAAAAAAGAAAGTTCTGTTTACAGAGATATTAAGTAAGTTTACCTTCATTCATTCATTCATCAACTATTTATTATGTGCCTACTACGTGCAAGGCCTTGAACTAGGTGCTGGAGAAATAAGTAAGAAAAATAAGACATCATCCTTACCCTCATGGAAATTATCATTTATCTGGGAGGCAGGAATACAACAAAAAAGCAAATAAACAAACATAACTAGATAATAATTGTTATGTAAATTAGAACATGGTAAGATCAAGAGAAGAACCATTTGTGGTACAAGGTCCCAGGTAGTTAAGCTCATTTCCTGTTGTGGGGATCAGATAACAGTTTGTAGAAAGGGTAGCATCGGAGTTGGGCCTTGAAGAACCTATAAATAATAGCCTACATTTATGTAGTGTTTGATGGTTCACAGAATTGCTTTATATACATTTTCCCATGTGATCCTCATAACAACCATGTAGGCTGCACAAGTATTTTTAATCTTGATTTTTCACAAGAGAAAGCTAAGGCTGAAAAGTTAGGTAATTTGCCTAAGATTAGAATCATTGTTGTTGTTCATCCTTCATTTTCTAAGAGAACCAATGACATAAGGGATGATCTCTTCACTTGCATGTGAATTACATTTAAGTTCATCATCTTCACTCTCTCTTCCACAGTCACTGAAATCTAGTGGCAGGACAAAAGTCAGGACAAGTGACGGTGGCCCAGAATGACTTTGGCATCTTCGTGTCTGACCAAGCTCTAAGTGCCTTCTGTAGCCCCTGCGTGGCTGTTGGAACAAACTGTTCTCATCTGCCCATTTCCCCTGAGAAGTCTTCACCTGCTTGAGGTAGATGTCCCTCTAACTCATCGATGAGTATAAGGCTTCTCAGGGATCCTCAGCCTGGTTTTAGCCTGTCGCCTCCCACGGTTTTAGTAGCATGTGACCACTATGCATGCTATAGCTTCTTGAAGTCACAGGTGAGAGTTGGTTGAAAGATAGACAACCAAGGTGGATAAGCCGCCCCAAAAAGGGCTTGGCAAGGTCTCACAGCAGAGGTACCAGTCCTGAACACCCCATAGACCCCTAAGCTTAGAATAATAAATAGACAGCTAGGTGGTACAGTGTAAAAAGTGCTGGGCCTGGAGTCAGAAAGATTCATCTTCCTGAGTTCAAATGTGACTTCAGATACTTACTAGCTGTGTGACCCTGGACAAGTCACTTAACCCTGTTTGCCTCAGTTTCCTCATCTGTAAAACTAGCTGAAAAAGGAAATGGCAAACTACTCCAGTATCTTTGCCAAGAAAACCCCAAAAGGTCACAAAGAGTCTGATACAACTGAAAATAAGGTTTAGAGAGGCAGTCTGGCACAGTGGATTTCCAGGTTTTGATTTCACTGAACCAGTTTCAAAGATAGGAAGACCTGGATTTAAGTACCACTGGTGATAAATAGTGGCTTTCAGTGACACAGGCAATTTTTAGGACTACAAACTGCAGAAAAGGTGTCTACTTGCTTGCAGTAAAGGACATTTCCTCACCAAGAATTCCTCACACCAAGAAAATTATAAGGGCCAACATCTGCTCTTCTAACTTTGCCCCTCCCTTGCTCCTTGACATAAAAGGCTTGAGGGCATTTTAGATTTGTAGAGGAACAATTAGAAGTTTGTATTTGATAGGAGAAGCAATTAGGAGTTACTAAAGGTTTCTAAACTGGAATGTAGTCAATACAAAGTTTGAGAAAGATAACCCAGACTGGGAAGGGTAGAGATAAGTGGTGCCAGTAAATAGACTGTAAAAATGAAAGGAAAAGGGCATTTACAGAGCTGAGGTAGCATCCAATTTATACACAGATTGGGCTCCAAAAATCAGTTCATACTTTTTCCCTCATTCAATCAGCAAATATTTATTGAGTGCAAAGCACAATCTTACATTATAGTTATTTGTGTGCCATACTTCTACTGCTAGATACAGGCTCCATGACAGTAGAGACTATTTCTTATCTAAACTTTGTATCTCTTTAAGACTACTACAATGTGTTCATACATTAGGTGCTTAATAAATGTTTGTGAATTGAATAAAAGGATGAATAAGTCATTTCTGTTCATTATAAACAAGAATAAATACATACAAAGTACACGTGTAGGCTAGATCCTCAAATCCCTGAAGAGCAGGAAGATCTGCAACTACTGGGGGGGAGGGGGGTTTCTTCCTTGCTTTATTTTCCTCCTTCCCTCCCACCAGGAGAGCCCTCACTCCTCCACCAGGGCTGGATACTGCTCTTAGGGTTTGGATGGGATGAGATGGGAGTCCACAGCTGTAGTCCTTCTGATGAGATGGAGGACCACCAGGCCTTACCATCTTTCCTGACTTTTCCCCAGTGCTGTTATCTGAACTACTTGTGTACTGTAAGGATCCAGGGACCTTACCATCAACCACATAGTTCACACTTTGGATTTCAAGGCTTTGCCATCTGCCTCTACAGGTAAACTTTTTGTGCCGTCTCCTTCAATTACAGGTTGAGAGCAGGAACCTGCCTCATTTTTCCTATTTGAATCCCCAGGGTTTATCCCAGATTTGTATCCCACAGTGTTTAGCTTGGTGCATAGTAAATGCTCAATAAATCTTGTTTATTGATTCATTGTGATAGTATAGTTAAATTTTTGTATCCCAAGCACCTTGCATAGTGTTTAGCGCACAGGAAAGAGCTGCTTTAAAAAATCTTTAACTGAATTGATCATATAAGGGAGGTAATATTTCCAATATATTCTGACCTAAACAGACCACACCCTGGAGTGTTGTGTTCATTTCTGGGCACCCCATTTTAGGAAGGGCATTGATAAGTGGGAAAATATTAAGAGTATTAAGTTATTTACCAGAATCGTATACAAATGGCTTTGAGGCTACATGAAGATTGGCAGAAGAAATGGGGAATGTTTAGCTTGGAGAAAGGATGACTTAGAGGGAGCAAGACAGCTGTTTTTAAATATATCAAGGCCTGTTCTGTTTGGTTTCTCAAGGAGGAGCCAGGAACAATGGGTGGAAATTTCATGGAGGAAGATTTAAATTTGACTTAAGAAAAAACTTTTTTAAAAACAACATTTTAATAACTAGGAGCTATCTAAAAGCTGAGTGGAGCTATGACTTCTGAATACCAATTTTTTGTCTGCCATGTCATTCCTAATTTTCTTGTTTTTAAGTCAGGAACTACATGATGACCACACCATGAAGGAGTTTAGTCTATTTGGCAAGCTATAACTTTGTGGAGTAGGTGGATGGATATGAAGTGAACACAGAGAAACATAGTAGGGTGTTCCGGCAGCAAAGGAGTGACCTCCAGTAGGTCTATATAGTGCTGTTCGTTTTTTTCTGAAAGGAATCTATTCAATATTCTATCTTTAAAGCCTTTCCCATTTCTCCTCCAATGAAAAATGTCTCACCTATGCATTAGCCCAACTACTGTTTAATGCAGAGGTTCCCAAATTTATTTGGCCTACTGCCCCCTTTAAAAAAAATTACTCAGCCTCCCCCCCCAGAAATCTACTTTATTAAAACTTTAATGTTTTTTATTTGCATCATTTCAAAAAAAATGACATTTAAAAAAAAATGACGCATCTTAAACTGAATAATTTATTGTAATTTGTGGTTTCTTCCTGCATTGAAATTTTGATGATGCAATATTGCATCACGTAACCATATACTATCATGTTGTAAAAAAGTCATTACACACACACACGCATGCTGGAATTCCCAACAACGCACGACACACTAGCTCGCCAACACTTTCTTGTTAAGACTTGTTGGTGAACTTGACCACTGTTTAGTTATAACTTGCATTTTGCATGTTTATTTGGAAAATAATGTCATCACTATGACTTTAACCTTGTTACACAACAGATGAAATACGTATGCATGGTTTTTCAAAATTTTATCTTCTATTCTTTTCCTATGCTTCCACCACCCCCTTATTTTTGTTCAATGCCCAGCAATTGCACCTGAGGCTACTACCACACCCCACACCCCCTCCCCAATTGGTCCAGGGTGTGGTATTGCCCACTTTGGGAACCTCTGGAACAAAGGCTAGTGTTGCTTCATCAACATAGTATGGTTTGGAAGATCATTTAAGAGCATCTTCAATATATGGAATCTGTGGATTTCCTCAATGCTCTCTTGTCCTTTGCAGACTCAGAAAATGCAGGGTAAAGGTAGCTAGCCTGTGGTCATGGGGGAGGATGAAGGGAGTGTGGGGCAGTTGGGAGGACAAAAAAATACATAGCTACAAAAAAACTGTAAAATTCTATCACCTCGGTATTCTAGAGCGTGAAGTAGAATCCTAAAAGTTTGCAAATAATCTGTGAGAGCTATCTTTCTAAAGAATGGTGTTGATGCAATCTAAAACATTTAGAAATTATAGATTTAAAAACGACTAGCAAAACCAATTAAATATGCAAAAACAAGGAATAAAATTGTAAACTCCCTTAATGTGTGATAAATATTTAACGGGAATCTAATTAGTAAACAACAAATAGACATACACATTTGCTTTCATTTCTGAGTCAATCTGAAGACCGGGGTCTGTGGCCTTTGCTTTTTTTTTCCTTCATGTAGTTGTGCTCAAGGTGTTTGTCAAATTAGTCGATAAGCATTTATTAATCAATCAATAAACATTTATTAAGCGCTTAATACACGCCAGGCATCCTGCTTAGGGTTGGGATACAAAACCAGGTGAAAGCCAGTCCTGCCCCTAAGGAGCTTACAGTCTAATAGGGGACATAACATGGAAATATACACAAAGCAAGCAACATACAGGATAAAGAGGAAATAATTAGCAGAGCACTAGAACCAAGAAGGGTTAGGGAAAGCTTCCTGTAGAAAATTAGTAGGCTAAAGTTTACTGTATACCAAGCACTGACCTGAGCACTCACACAAAGAAAGGCAAAAACAGCCCCTTCCCTCCAGGACCTCACATTCTCACGGAGGAGACAAAACACGAAAATCACCAGACATATATACTACATAGAGAGCAAACGGAAGGTAATCTGAGCAGCGACGGCGCTAGCAGCTGGGAAGATCAGGGAAGGCCTGCACAAGGCGGCATCTGAGCTGGGTCTCAAAGGAAACCAAGCCAGAGCCTGCAATGTGGAGGGGACGAATTTTGGGCCTGGGGAACAGCCAAGGCAAAGGCTGGGAGATAGGAGACGGCCGAAAACATCCTCATTTCAAAGAAAAGAATTCTTGCCCTCATCGGGGGAAAAAAGACTTTACTGGTCAACGCTAAAGAGATGTGCCACGACTGGAAAGTTTCCCTGAGATTTGGGAGAGCCAGGGTCGTGCTGCGCAAATGCTGGAGCCGCCGGTTCACCTGTTACCACCTCGGGCGGCGGCACGTGGGCCGGCATCGCCAGCCGCCAGCCCCCACCCGCCCCCGCGCGTGCGCGCGACTCACCTGCCTCGGGGGCGCGAGGCGGGCGGGGCGCCCGCTGCCCCTGACGCCGCGGTGGCTGCTGGGATGCGCCACAGCGAATGACCTTTCACCTGCGCCCAGCAGCCTCGGGCTGCACAAGGCGGAAGCCATGGCGGAGGCAGCGGCAGCCGCGGCGGCTGGCAGGGCGGGCTCCAGCACGAGCTCGTTCCCGGAGCGGGAGCGGGAGCGGGACTGCGCCAGCCGGAGGCTTCGGGTTCTCTCGGGCCATCTGCGGGGCCGGGCCCCGGCGGCGCTCGTTCTCAGCGAGTGCAGAGGCCGGGCCCCGGCGGCGGCGGCGGCGGCGGCAGCAGCCCCGACAGCGGCTCCGCCTGCGGCTCCCGAGTCCAGCAGCATCCCCAAGAAACGGTAGGTAGCGGCGGCGGGGCCGGGGTCAGGAGCCCGGGAGATGGAAGTAAGGGCCGCGAAGAGAGACAAGCCCGCGCGGTGACAGGCAGACCCGGGGGCCCCGGGCCAGCTGGCCGGGGGCAGCCACATCCTGGGGTGCGGGCAGGTGGACCCCGGGCTGCCCAGCCTGGCCTCGGCTTTGGGGTCGAGGATGGCTAACCGGACCATCTTGGGCTTGGTTGGGGCGGGGGGACATGCTGGGCTGGACCTCTGGCTGTGTCCGGCTGGGGTCTGAGACCTGGGGCCACCTTGGGCTTGTTCGGGGCTGGGGTGGTTGTGGACTCGGGGCCAGCCAGGTAGTGCAGTGGACCTTGGAGGCAGGAAGATCTGAGTTCAAATCCATCATAAGACTTTGAAGCAAGATTCTGATCAAGTTATTTGACTTGTGCTTGCCTTAGTTTCCTCAACTGTATAATGGAGAAAGTAATAGTACCTCTCTCACAGGGTTGTGAAGATCAAATGAGATGACATTTGTAAAGCGCTTGGCACATGGTAGGAAGTTAATAAATGCTTATTTCCTTCCTATTTCCCTCCTTCCCCTGTGTTGGAGCTGGGGAGTCGTTGTGGAGGAATTACTATCCAGAGTCTGTGGGGGATCTGGGCCCTGGAGGATTTGGGGGCACTTAGGGCTGTGGGTGAACTAGGTTATACTGATTTCCTATAGTTGGGGTTCCTGGAGTTTACCATGAGAAGTGTCCAAAGGATATTTGTCTGCCTATCATGGAACCATTGTGGTAAGAGAGACCCTGCTTTTTCTTTTTTTTTCCCTTTTTTTTTTTTCTTAGAGTAACAGACCTTGATCTGGTAGGTAATGGCCTGGGAAGGGGATGTACTTAGACTACTTAGTCCTCTGATGGTGAATAATGGGGCTAGTGGAGAAAAATATTGTATTCTAACCATGACCTGTTCTCTGCCTTTTATTGGGGATGAATTTTGAATTGAAGAGAACAGAAGCAGAAGCAGTGATCTGGGGCTCTTAGTTTCTATTGGAGGAGATGGCTACAGGGGACTTTGAAATCTGTCGGATGGTTTGGTGGAAGATAGAACCTGGGAGTCTATGAAGAATGGATGTAGGAAAATTTTGGTTTCTTTGAGTTTTCTCAAGGAATGGAGTCAGGGCTGCAATGGGGACCCCTGATACAGGGGATCAACTAGGGTGGCTATATTCAGGTCTTTCAGAGGCATAATGGAGTACCTAATGTTTGTAGTCTTATGCTTTTCAGAGTATTTTCACATAGGTTGTCTCATTTCATACTAACAAAAACTATGTTAAATAGGGGCACAGGTTATGTCATTATGATTGGACTTTGTTGGAGGAACCTTGACCTAGAATTGGGAAAGGGATGCACACATAAATAGGGGACCCTGGTTTTTTATTAGGAAATGTGTATACCCAGTGGGGATAATGGATTCAAGTTTCAAAGTGTAGATATGACCCCTGGTTAAAGACTATTAAATCTGTGGTGACCTGGTTAACTTGTCATAGATTTTCCTTCATTCAGATTTCCATAACTTTTTTTACTTCATTTCCTTCCCTGTGAGCCCTAGGGAGTGTCTTTTTGGTACCTGATAATTTGTATTAGTTAGCTAGTGGCAAAAACCAATTATATAAAAGTTTTGTGAGGTTTGACTCAGTTGGTGATGATTCACATTTAATCAACTTTTCTAATCATTCTCTGTGACTGGGGACACTAGATGTTGAGCCCAAATCAGGTGTGTGGCTTGGGGTTAAATATTGTATAGTAAAAAGTATTCTGGACTTTGGTCTAAAGAAACCTGGGTATGAATTGCTTTTCTGCTACTGGCTCAAATTCTGCCTCCTGACATTTACCAGATTTGTGACCATAGGCCGGTCATTTAACCTCTCAATCTCAATTTCTTCATCGGTAAAATAGAGGTAATAGGTTCACTACCTGTCTCAGGGGCATTGTAAATTTTAAAATGCTTTAGAAATATGAGCTATGTAAATGTGAGTTACTATTGTTGTTCCATGTGAGCTATTTTTGTAGATTATTTGTGATGAATCAAGGCCACCATCCACTGCCCTACTGGGTCCTAGGCTATTAATTAGTAGAGCCAAGCCAGAAGGGGATCAGGACTGATGATGGAACAAGACAAAGTGAGCTTGTGTATGTATGTTTGAGTGTGATTGTGTTTTAATGCCAAAACCAAATTATCTTTAGGTTTATTCATTGTTTTGTGTTAACTGAAACTTTTCTCCCTTCTGTTGGCATGAATAATCAAGTTAAACCTTTGTGTTCTTACTGCTTTATCTGGTTACTAGCTATGGTTAAATTTATCTTAGACTAGCAATGATGGCTTCTTCTGTGAATTCTCATCTTTTTTTGTTTTTTGTATTTTGCTCACATAGCATATCATCAGAATCACTGAACAGTTTGGAAAAGGCAGCATTGTGTGGTGGATAGATTGTTGGATTCAGAGTCTGGAGGTCAGGTTCTAATTTTGCCAATCTGTCTATCTGTATGATTCAAAGCAAGTAACTTTACTTCTCTTGTCCTCAGTTTGCTCATCTGTAAAATGAAGCAGTTGGACTCAGTCTCTGAAGTTCCTTTTATTTTTTTTATTTTTATTTTTTAATTTTAGGCAATTGGGGTTAAGTGACTTTCCCAGGGTCACACAGCTAGTAAGTGTCAAGTGTTTGGTCTGAGGCCGGATTTGAACTCTGTTCCTCCTGACTTCAGGGCTGGTGCTCTATCCACTGTGCACCTAGCTGCCTCCACTGAAGTCCCTTTTAGCCCTCATCATCTATATTTGCAAGCTTATTGAACAATTCCAGTTTGCTTGTCTTTTACAGTAGTGATCAGTGATAGTGATCCAATTACCTCTCCTCAGGTCCCATAAATTTGTACTTGGTTGAAATGTTGGGCAGAGTTTCTGGATTGTCAGACTCCTTCTAGTCCTTCTCTGATTCTTTACCGTGTCTAAAAGTACCTCCTGTTCTTTGGCAAAGGGACTGGTTCTTTTTTTGCAACCTTCATTGTCAATTGTTTTTTGGTAGTTATTCTTTCCATTTGCATTGTTGTGGGTGGTCATTTTTTATATTGTTTACTTGGTTCTGATTACTTTAGTTTGCATCAGTTCATGTAAATCTTTCCGTAATTGTTTGTGTTCATTGTGTTTATTGTTTCTTATAGCACAGTAATGTTCCATTAGATTCATGTGCCACAATTTGTTTAGCCATTCTTCAGTCTATAAGGCATCTGTCTACTTTGTTGACAGTCATTTACTACTACAAAAATGGTGCTATAAATATTTAGATATATATTGAGCCTTTCTTTTTGTCAAGTCCTTCTTGGGGTTTATGCATATCAATGGATTCTCTAAGTCGAGGGTTATAGACATTTTAATCACTTTATTTGTCCAATTCCAAATTGCTTTCCAGAATGGTTGTACTAATTCACTGCTTGATCAACAATTCATTAGTGAGGGCTATTGAATTCTACTTATACTTTAACCCTTATTTTCTAGAAAGCTGAAAATTTTCAGACATCACAATATATAATTTTAGCCTATAAGAGTGAGAGCATTACCTAAAAAAATTTCCTTCTGTAAAAACACACTTTCTTTGAAATAATCAATACTTAAATATCTTGGAACAGATGGGCTTTATGGGGGTTTCTTTTGGAAGATGTACTGAACTATGATACTTTAAATTTCAAATCTTAACTTGAAGCCTCCCTTTACTATATAGTTTAGTTTAATTTAACAGCGTTTATTAAATGCCTACTATGTGTAGAACCCTGTGTAGGATGCTAGATGTGATACAAAGTTTAATTTAGATACTGTCTCTGTTCTCATGAGGTTTGTAGTTTAATGCTTCATGTAGAAAATTTGCCCACTTTTTAGGCAGTTACTTCCCTTCTCTTCTTCAGAACCATAGAATCCAAGAGATGCAAAGAACATCAGTGATTATCTGGTCCATCTCATGCCTTAAACAATTCCATTACACAGATTATCCTGCTTCTGTTTGATTGCTTAGATGGAGAGCTCACTACTTTTGGAATAGATTATTTTGCTTTTGAATCTCTTTAATTGTTAAATATTTCCATTATATCTGAGTGCTAACTCTTTCTAAGTTGTAGATCTTAGTTGTGGATCTTGCTCTTAGTTCTGTCCTTTGGAACCAAGCAAAGCAAGTCTAGTCTCTTGTTAAACTAACAGTCCTTCAGATAATTTGAAGATAGCCAATCATGTTCTCTCTTAAATGTCTTCTCTGTGGTAAATATTCTTAATTCATAGTATCATTGCTTTAGAGCTGGAAGAGGTTTTAGAGGCCATTTTATAGATGAGGAAAGTGAGGTCCAGGGATGTTAGTTCTTAGCTAAGGTCATATTAGTAAGGGTCAGCGATAGAATTTAAACAACTGGGTTCTCTGACTCTAAAGCCAGAGCTCTTTCTACTGTATCATGCTGCTTTACAAGTTTAACTTGGTCCCAGTCCTTCTTACCATTTTGGTTTCTCTCTGTTGGACAAAACTCAGCTTGCTGATGTTATTGCTAAAATATGGTGCCTAGAACTTGCATAGTGTTCCAGGTGTGGCCTGAAAAGGTTAAAGTAGAGTAGAATTGAAAAGTTAATGCCCTGGCTAATACATACTCACTAATATAGCCCAGGATTGAGTTAGGTTTTTTGGCTAATTCAGTATATCTTTTGTTGGCTGATTGAACTTATAGTCAGCCTGAAAAATCCCATGTCTTTTTTAACAGAAACTGTCATCTATTTTTCCTCAAATCATGTATTCATGCAGTTTATTTTTTTTCCAAGTGTAGGATTTCATATTTATTCTTGTTATATTTCATCATGTAGGCATAATTTACAGATGAGGAAATTTCTGTAAGTGGAATCACCATCAAATTCCATAGTTAGTTTACATTATTGTTTTGAACCGTGTGTGTGTGTGTGTGTGTGTGTGTGTGTGTTGCATACATGCAAAATATTACATGATCCTTCTTGCCAGTTTGAACTTTATAGTCTAAGAAATAAGACAAAACATAAATTCAGAAGGTAAGTTAGTTTAAAAATTCCTTTTGTGAGTAAGCTAATTGTCTTGGTGGAAAAGAACAATGTGGGGGCAGCTAGGTGGCGCAGTGGATAGAGCACCGGCCCTGGAGTCAGGAGGACCTGAGTTCAAATCCAGTCTCAGACACATAACACTCACTAGCTGTGTGACCCTGGGCAAGTCACTTAACCCCAATTGCCTCACTACCACAAAAAAAAAAAAAAGAACAATGTGAGGGAGGAGTAGTTTGGGGGAATGTAGAACAAAGAAAGAACGGGAGAATTTCTTAATTTCTTTCCAGTTCTAAATCATATAATTTTATAATTAAAACTTAACTTGAGGTCTTTTCCCTTCCCTAAAACCAACTTCTCTGCAAATCTAGTTTCTTCTCTGCTTCTCTATTTCTGTCAGTTCAGTCACCAATCTCATGGTCCCTGTGCTTTGATGCTATCCTTTAATTTCTCATTTCCTTTTCCTCTCCCATTCCAATTAGGCATTAAGTGCTGTTCATTTCTCTTCAGAAATTTCTCTCATATCCTTTGTGGATGCAAGGTTTATCCAAAAGACCTTGGATTTGTAGTTGAGAACCTGAGTTTAAATTATACCTTTACTACTTGTGACTTTGGGAAATCCACGTAAACTTTCTCTCCCACAGTTTCTTCATCTGTAAAATGAAGAGGTTGGGTTAGATGATCTCTAAAGACCCTAATATTCCCTGATTGCTTCTAATTTACAATAGTTTCACCTAGAGCCTTTCATTTCATGTTATTAGTCCCTCTTGGGTAATCTTGTATGTAGAGTCTCCTTCTCTGGTCTATTTTTGAGGTTGGTCTTCCTAAAACAGGCTTTATCAAACTATATTTTAATAAGGTATCTGAAATATGCACTACTTGCTGCCCTTTCTTTGTGTCCTCAGCATAGAGGCTTTCATAAGAGCCCAGGAGAGCAGATAGCCAAGGCTAAAGAAATAAGAACCTTTTGGTAGTAAAAATTTCTTGAGCCATTAGACCTTACTGAGGACGGGTGCTGTTTCTTAGATATGTGATTCAATCACATTGTCCTAAAACATGATTTTACGTATTTTCGTTTTGTACTCTAAGTATTCCTTGACTGCCAAATAAGTCTGTCCTTGTTTTTCCTGGCATTAAAAGCTCTCTGTTATTCACCCCCTCAATAATGCATGATGCTCTACGTAGTTTCCTAACTTTAGCTTGTAGTGTATTGTTGAAAACTTCTCTTTCTGTTGTGTTACCCAAATTGTCAAGGAAAAGTAGTATGTTGGACAATTAGTACCCCCTACTACTTCTAGATCAAATTGTTGTTCAATTTTTTCTGTCATGTCTGAGTCTTTGTGACCCCATTTTGGATTTTCTTGGCAAGGTACTGGAGTGATTTGCCATGTCCTTCTCCAGCTCATTTTACAGAGGAAGAAACTGAGGCAGAGTTAAGTGACTTGCCCAGGGTCACACAGCTAGTTAGTGTCTGAGGCCAGATTTGAAATCTTAAGATGAGTGTTTCTGACTCCAGGCCTGGTGCTCTGTCTGCTGCGCCCAATCTTGACTAACCCCGTGTAAATAGGAGTCTTTTCTATGACAGACCTAACAAGTAGATTTCTAAGCTTTGTCTGAAGAGCTCCAGGAAAAGAGAACTTGCTACTCCAGGAGGCAGCTCTTCCTCTCTTCAGGCAGTTCTCATTGGTATGAAGCTTTTCCTTACTGAACCAAAATCTGTCTCTTATTAGTTGCACACATTTGTTCTAGTTCTGCCTTTTGTGGCAGTGCACCACAAGTCTAAACTCTTTTCAATGTGGTAGCATTTCAGGTGTGTGGAGACAATAAAAGTTTTTATCTTCTTCATGTTAAATAAACTCATTTTTGTCAATCAGTTGCTCTCACTCTCTAGTAAAACTCCAGTTCTTCAATGTCTTTTCAGAAATGTGTCACCCAGAAGTGAACACAATACTGCAGATATGGTCTGATCAGGACAGAGTGTGAGAATTTATCACTTCTCTTGTTCTGGACACAACATTTCTGTTAATGTAACCTCTAATTGCATTAGCTTTATGGTTGCCTTGTCAAATTGTTGATTCATTTATTTTGAGCTTATTGCCCACTAAGATTCTGAGGTCATTTTCATATTAGCACCTTTTCCCATAAGATTGTATTTTCCTCGAACCAGTTAATGACATTAATCATAGTCCACATGTACATCTAGGTAGTGGCATCATAGGGATGTGTGGCACAGATGCAGCTCTTAAAAGGGATTAGTCTGGATCAAAATGAAAAAACAAGCATATTAATAAAATTAAAAAATGTAGAGAGTACTCTCTGTTACTTTATTAGTTATCACCATAATACTCTTAAAATTAGTTTTTTTTCAATGAGCAAAAATTAATCTTTTGTTGTGTGTGGGGGGGCAGGTGGCAGGGAAGAAAAACAACATAATGCAAAACAAATTCCACAAAGTTAGAAGTGGTTTGAATTAACAGAATTTTAGAACTTGAAGGAACCTTAGAGATTATCAAACTAACCCACTTATTTAGTTTTTATTTTTGCCTGGACCATTAAATTCATTGATGTGGGGAGTGCCTGAGGAGGAACTTCTTTTGTCTTGCACACTCCTACTTTCTCTGCAATTGAGAGAATTGCCTAGGGTATTGAGAAGTGCTCAGGAACCATAGCCAAGATTTGTCAAGAGGCTGGAACGCATATCTCCTGACTTTGAGTCAAGTTCTTTCTCTACTATACCACAGTGCTTCTTCTAACCCTCTTGTTTTATAGGTAATGCAACTCTTGCAGGTCCAAGGTAAGAAGCCCAGGTTTCCAGATCAGGTTTGAACATGGAGCAAACCAGAGTTGGGTTCTAATGGGTGATCCTAAAGGACACGCCTAAGGAGATAATATTTGTAGCTGACATTTATATAATGCTTTAAGGTCTACAAAGTTTTTTACATATGTTATTTTATTTGAGCTTCACAACAATATTTTGAACTGGGTTTTATAAGTATTATCCTTAATTTATAGATGAAGAAATTGAGTCAAAGAGAGATAGGTCACTTAATCAACAAACGCTTAGTGTTTACTTAATGCTGGATAATGTGCTAGGCCAGGGAAGCAGTTACTTGCCCTCAAGGAACCTCCATTTAATTGGAGGATACAACTTGTACATAGGTATATTTAAAGTGATCTTGGTGGAGAGGACACTAACAGCTAGGGGGTGGGGGAGATTGGGAAAGATTTCAGAGGGGACACATGAAAAAAATCTGAAAGGAAATTAGGGAATAGAAGAAGAAGAGATGAGGGAGTGCATCCCAGGAATGGGGATAACCAGTAGGAAGTCAGAGAGATGGGAAATGGAGTGCTTCTCTATGAGTAGCAATGAGGAGACTAGTTTAATTACGCTGTAGAATATGTGAAGGGGAGTAAAGTATAAGGCACAGAAGGTAAGTTGGGCCAGGTTGTGATGTTCTTTAAATGACAAACAGGAATTTATATTTGCTCCTAGAACTAATAGGGAGCCACTGAAATTTATTGAGTAGGTTCACACAGCTGCTCGGTGTTAGAGGTTTGATTTGAACTTAGGTGTACCTGGCTCCAAGTCTAGCACTTTATGCAGGGGTGGGGACCTGTATCCTTGAAGTCACATGTGGCCCTTTAGGTCCTCAAGTGCGGCCTTTTGACTGGATCCAAACTTCACAGAACATGTCCCCTTCATAAAAAGATTTGTTCTGTGAAGTTTGGATTCAGTCAAAGGGCCACACTTGAGGACCTAGAGGGGCACATGTGGCTTCGAGGCCACAGGTTCCCCATCCCTGTATCCCATACTACTTCTCAAAAGAAATTTAGGTAAGTTATGTTTGAGCAGGCATCATACTATAGTGGTAAGTATTAGTCAGTCAGATAGCCCTGAAAACACTCCTGTGGGCACAGGCATCTTTTAGTACCTTTGTTAGTCTTTGCTTCTGACCTTGTTGTTTGTCCTGTCCTTTGTTCTCTAAGTGGACTGTGACATCGAGAAGGTGATGACATGACATGCAAGTGAATTGGATGTAAGTAAGGGAGGGCTGTGCAAAGTCACCAGCCTTACTTTCTCCTCCAGAGCCGTTTGGGTCCAGTTGCCAGATACAGATCAGGACAACTGGAGATGACCCCAGTCTCCTGACCTTATCGTTCAACTAAAGCAATTATCTTCAAAGTTACCAGTTGCCATATTCAGTCCTCATCCTTCTATGTCTTTCTGCAGCCTTTGACACTGTCATTCACTTTCTTCTCCTTGAAAACTCTTTTCATTTTAGGTTTTCATGAAACTGCTCTCTTTTGGTTCTTCTCTTACCTGTCTGCCTACTCCTTCTTAGTCTCCCTGTCTGGATCTTCATCCACATCATGTCTGATAATATGGATATCCCTCAGGACTCTGGGCCCTCTTCTTTTTTGCTTGGTGATCTTATCATTTCCCATGGTTTCATTTATCATCTTTATTAGATTATTCTCAAATCTGTTTGTCTAGCCCTAACATCTCACTTCACCTCTAGTCTTGACTGTCTATTGGATATCTTGAACTGGAAGTTTCATAGATATATTAAACTCAACATGTCTAAAATTAAAATTCATCTTTCCCCCTAAGCCTTTTTCTTTTCCCAATTATGGTGGAAGACACCACTGTCTTCCTAATCATCCTAGCTCCCAGCCTGTATGTCATCCTCAACACCTCACTCTTTTACCCCTTGTAAAATCAGTTGCCAAGTCCTGTTGTTTTTGTTAGCTCCCTGTTTCTCCCAGGATGAAATATAAAATTCTCTGGCTTTTAAAACCTTCCATAACCCAGCCCTTCTTACCTTTGTAGTTTTCTTACATCTTACTCTCCCTAGTATGCTCTTTGATCTACTGACACTGGCCTCTGGGCTCTTCTTTGCATAAGACGCTTGCATCTCAGCTCTGGACATTTTCACTGGTTGTCCCTTATCCCTGGAATTTCCTCCCTCTTCGTCTCTGCCTCCTGTCTTCCCTGGCTCTTTTCACATTTCAGCTAAAGTTTCAGCTTTTGCAAGAAGTGTTTCCTGGTCAGCCTTATCTTGGTATCTTCTCTCTCATATATTTCTATTTTAACCTTTGTATATCTTGTTGGTACATAATTGTTTGCATGTTGTCTCCCCTTAGATTGTGAATTGTTTGAGAGCAGAGATTATTTGTTGTCTTTCTTTGTATCCAGTACTTAGCATAGTGCCTGGCACATTAACTGCATGTTGACTTAGTTTCCATACTGATTCTCAGACTTGCTAACCAGCTCAGTTTAGATCCAACTGAACTGATTTATTTCAGTGTCTTTTGTTGTTCTCTTTATTAAGATAATTTATGATTATAACAATCAGCAGTTTGTCTTATAGCACCTTCTAATCACCAGCCCTTTTTAGCTGTCTTTTTATAATCTTAGGCCATGGAATTAGACTTATTTCTTGAATTCCTAAGAAATGGAACATGCTCACCCTCAAAGACGGCAAGGTCACTTTCTCCTAAGGTTCTAATCATTCCCACTTATTTCATTGACCAGTTGTTCTTATTTCTTAGAATTTAAGTTGTTTGCAACTCAGCTTGGTGCTTCCTCTGCCTTCTGAGAGAGGTGAAACGATTGAGTAGGTAATCACTTTTTAAAAATTGGTGGCTTTTAACAAAAGTGGAATTGACTGCCTTGGATTACCGGTAGTAGGACCTCCTCTTACTGGATGGTTTCAAGCAGAGGCTAGATGACTACTTGTCAGCAATATTCAAAAGATGCCTTGTGGTCAGGAAGGGGTTGAACTCAGTTGCCTTTTGTGTCCCCTTTAACTCTTAGATCACTTAGTATCATCTTTTATATATCATCCTTTTACCCCTTTATCCAGTCACTAAGTCTCTTCTGATTTTTCCTTTGGGTTGTTTCTCGTATTTCTCTTCAATTCCGTTGCCACTACTCTAGTGCTTTCTGTCTGAGATTCTCTCTCATTTACATTACATTACTCTTGTATGTATATTTTGTTTCTATATACTTCCACACTGGTAGAATGTGAGTTCCTTGAAGGCAGGGATTGTATTTTTGCTTTCTTTGTATACTCTATGCTTAACACAATGCCTGGTACATAGTAAGCTCTCAATACATGCTTGAATCCAGCCTACCTTTTCAGCCTTATTTTCCACTGCTCCTTTCCCCTTCTCTTATGCTAAATTGTTTTTTTTTTTTTTTAGCCAGAGTTTTTCTTCTTCTGGAATGATGGGTAGTATGGCCACTGCCAGGGCTCCTGTATCTATCTGCCTGTTCATGGCAGTTGGTTAACAGTTGTTGCTGGTGGTGATGAGGAAGGTGAGCCGCCTTGCCACAAAGATTTCTCAGTTCACTGTTGGCTGTGTCTCAAATAGTTTTCATCATTCAACTAAGCAAGCATTTTAAAAAATTATTTCATATTGTATTTGCCCCCAGTTACATGTAAAAACAATTTTTAACACTTAAAAAAAAATTTTTTTGAGTTCCAGATTCTCTCCCTTCCTCCCCACCCCTTCATTGAAAAGGTAAGTAATTTGATATAGGTTATACATGTGTAGTCATTAAGTAAGCATTTTAAAGCACCTGCTGTGTGTACAGAACTCTGCTAGACATTGGGTGAGATGCAAAGTTTAGATGAACTAGCAGTTGCCTTCATGGAGCTTACCATTTATGTGGGCATATGGCAATACACAAATAATTTTAATAGAAAACAATATTTGTGTACTCCTGAGTATACTATGTGGTGGTCCTTGAATCTGGATAAGAGGCAGATCAGCCAGGGTGGGGGAAATTAGGTCAAGTTTACTGGAGGGCAATAACATTTCAGTTGGCCTTTAAAAGATGTGAGTGGGAACATACTTAGCAAAAGATGTAGGGCGTTGTAGAGGGGAGGGTATTGCAGGCATAGGAAACAGCTGAGCAAAGGTGGGAAGATAGAGGGTGCTTATGTTGTATTCTTTGAAATAACAGTTGTTTTGCTCCATTCTTTCTTCATAGTTGGATTAATGAACAATGTATCCTTTGTTGTAGCTTAGAGAGAAACTTTGTGTCTATGCCCTTCCTAGAATCTCTATTTAAACCGTAGAATTTATAGAACATTTATTCAAGGAGGGATGTCAGAGACCATCTAGTGCAGGTTCTCGGAACTCTTTTTGTGTCCTGGTCCCTTTTCAGGACGGTGAAACCTCCCATGATATTTTTAAAGGCATAAAGTAAACTATGTAAAGTTACAAAGGAAATCAATTATATTGAAATAGACTTCAAAGTAGTGACAAGGGCAAATAATATTTTGAGATATCTGCAACATCTGTTATGTGAAATGAAAATATTTGTTATTTCTGTTGGTGACTAAATCACAGATACTGCTGATACTAATATCATTTCTTACCTACATTCATAATTGAAGAAGATGCTAAATTTCAATTAGAGTTTAATGGAAAAAAACATATAATTTTTTTCCTATCGAAGTTAATGGATCCTTTGGGGCAGCTTAGATGACACAGTGGATAGAATGCTGGGCCTGGAGTTAGGCAGACCTGAATTCAAATCTAGCCTCAGACAGTTATTAGCTCTGTTGACCCTGAGCAAGTTACTTAACTTCTGTCTGCCTCAATTTCCCCATCTGTAAAATGGAGATAAAAATAGTACCTAGATCCTAAGGTTGTTGTGAGGATCCAGTAAGATAAGGTACATAAAGTACTTTGCAAACCTTACATCACTTTTTAAATACTAGCTATTCTTATCCTCTGAAATCTATCCCTTTGTGTCCATGGCTCTCCGGTTAAGAACTTCTGAACTGTTCATTTCATAGATGAGAAAACTGAGGTTCAGAGTTTTTAGAGATTACTTGCTCAGGATTACAGAGCAATGTAGCAAAGAAATTTGAATAGAATTGGTTGTATAAAAGGGTTGCTGTCTTAGAAAGGGCCACTTTTTTTTTTAAAGCTCTTAAAGGAATTGTTTTAAAATATGTTAGAAGAGTGACTGTGGCATAGTGGATAAAGAGCTGGCCTCAAAGCTAGGAAGACCTGGATTTATTTATTTATTTTTTATTTGATTTTTTTTCTTTTTTTTAGGCAATTGGGGTTAAGTGATTTGCCCAGGGTCACACAGCTACTAAGTGTCAAGTGTTTGGTCTGAGGCCGGATTTGAACTCAGGTCCTCCTGACTTCAGGGCGGGTTCTCTATCTACTTCGCCACCTACCTGCCCCTGAAGACCTGGATTTAAATCCTACCTCTGCCACATATTGAGTGTGTTACCCTGGGCAAATCACTCAACCTCTTAGGGCAACTTTAGAATATATGTTGCAGAGAAGGAGGTGACCTGTGTGAGTAGAGGAATTTCTACTTCATATGGAAATTGTCATTAAAGGTCCAGTCCTTGTCCCTGTTCTACTTGGCAATGGTGGGGGTGGGGGAGGTGTTTGGGGATGAAAAGCAGTGCACACTTAGTGGTTCTTAGTAAATATGAGCAAATGTCCTGGCTTTTGTTCTTATAGTACCTTCTCTAACTAAGGCACCCCAACGGGTAGCCTAGCATGTCAACATCTGTGTGATAGATTGCAGTGTTACAAACCA
Organism: Vombatus ursinus; assembly: GCF_900497805.2. Lineage (NCBI taxonomy): Eukaryota > Metazoa > Chordata > Mammalia > Diprotodontia > Vombatidae > Vombatus > Vombatus ursinus. Next base: position 38,408,246 of record NW_020954557.1, on the reverse strand, counting down.
GTATGAAGATGAGGCAATTTGTTTCTTCCTGTTTTTTCTCCAACGTCTCCTAAAAGAATGGGTGAAGTACTTCCCTTTTTGCCCTGGCCCCTGTGCTTGCCCATCTGCCCAGTTCCAGATCAGATCTTGTATACCTAGCTAGAATAATAGCCAGGAGGAACCCTTCCTCCCCCATCTTTCTTGCCATTGCTCCTTTTTTTTTTTCTCCCTTCTGAGTCAGTGATGACCCCCTATTCACACTCCTACAGGAGGGAACCCAGAGTCCTGCTGTATTTCAGCCCCCTTGCACACTACCCCCAAACCTCTCCAGTTTCCCTCCTCTTTTGCCAGAATGAGATTGGCTACTCAGAGTAATGTGATGAACAACTAATCACCAACTACAGTTCTTCCTGAGCAGGGTAAAAATGGTGGAACACCTGTCATTACACCTTAAGGTTCACAAAGCCTTGCCTTATGCTCTGCTATTACACCCTCCAGCACCTTACTATTTGCCCTGCCACTATATCAGTCCACCCTGCCCCACACCCACATGCATAGCCATCTCATCTGCCAAGGAATGTACTATCTACCTGCATTTTGCCATTGACCTTGCCATTGCACCTTTAGGGTCTCAAGGCTTTTCCATTTGTTCTATAGCTGAATTCTCCTCTAAGTGTTGTTTTATCAGTTAGACTGTGAGCTACCTGAGAGCAAGGACGTTCAGTCACTCAGTAAGTGTTTATTAAACATCTCTTATGTGTTAGGCATTTTGCTAAATTGGAGAGAAAGGTAACAGGTTTCTGCTGTCAAGGAGCTGAAAGGGGAGACAACATGTAAGCAATTATGTACAAATAAACTATATAAATAAATATATGATAACTTGGAGAGAAGCAACAGAGAAGACACAAGAATTAAGGAGAATTGGGAAAGCACAAAAATGTGAAAAAGATATAGTATTCAATGAAAAAACTCTAGCCTATCTTGTTTAAATAAGTTACTGTTTAAACAAGTTATTGATGCAAAAAAAGGTGGGGGTGGGTAGGAGAGGAATAGAGGGATGTAATAACATTGACAATGATTATCCCATTTCATGTACAAGTTTAATGTAAATCAATTATCATAACAAGGAAATCAAAAAGTTGAGTGACAGCACACCCCAAGGGAGAGAGCAGAGGCAGTATGTGTAAGGCAAGTTGAACCATCACCACCTTGATCACCATCTTCCTTCAGACTCTGATGGACGTGGCACCCAGGATCCTGAACTCAAGAACCTTGGGAATAGTATGCCCCTCAAACCACCAGAACTACTTCAAGCCCAACCCCCACAGACAAAATTAAAGGGAGAAATCATTGTGGTGATGGGGTCCACTTTCCTCATCACAACCAGCAACAGCTGCTGACTAGCTGCCACCAACAAGAAGATTGTCAAAGAAGCCTTGGAGGTGGCACTACTCACAGGCCGTCCATCATTCCTGCTTCCAGCCCAACATGAGCAGCCATCGTTTGGGAAGCTAGCGTCTTTACCAGCTTCCAACCAATTGCCACACACAGGGCAGGCAAACCAACCTAGCTAAAAGAGAAAGGCACCCTGAAAGTGAGAGAATGCATGCTGAGGTGCTAACAGGAGGCAACATTTGCCAAACAAGGTGAACAACAACCACCACCACCACCACCTTGACAACCATTTCCCTATAGACCTTGATGATGACAGCCCAGGACCCTAAACCCAAGAACTATAGGAAGAGTGACATTAAATAATGACATTATAGAGGAGAAATTTTGTCATACCCTAAAGACCTTGATGCTTTTCCATCTGACTTGCAGATGAAACCTTTCCATTAGAATGTGAGCTTCTGAGGGACGGAGCCAAGATGGCAGAGTAAAAGCAGTGACTTGCTTGAGCTCTCCGCCAAACCCCTCCAAATACCTGTAAAAAATGGCTCTAAACAAATTCTAGAGCAGCAGAATCCACATAAAGAGTGAAACAAATTTCCAGCCCAAGACAACCTGGATGGTTGATTGGAAAGGTCTGTTACACTGGGCTGGGAGAGGAACACAGTTCAGTGTGAGCACGCAGGCAAAGACCAGGCCTTGGCAAACCTGAAGCAGGCCCCAGGGTCCTGAATCATGGGCAGCTGTGGCGGTTTCCAGGCTTCTCAACCCACAAATGCCAAATAGAACTTAGAAGGTCAGTAGGAAAGGTCTGTGACCAGAGTGAGAGAGAAGCTTGGTCACAGCCCCATTCCCTGTGTGGCTGCTTCCAGAGCTCTCGGCCCACAGATGGAAGGAGAATCAAGTGGCTGATCAGAGTAGGATTGCAGGGATCTCTTTGTTGGTGCTGAGGCAGGAGTCTCTTGCTTTACCTGTTCTTGGATCTCTGTCACAGTTTTGGGTGGCGGTCCTGAGGTGAGGGGGAGCGCTGGCGTGGTGGAGCTTGTAGTAATGTTGGAGAGGGAATCCTCTTCACAGTTTCAAGGGAGAAAAGAGTACTTGTGGTCACTCATAGACCAGAGCCCAGGCCAGGAAAGGAGTAAACACCTCGTCTTTGATCATTACCACCTTGGAAGAACTGAAAATTGACAGGTCTTTAGAAGCATCTCTGAAAACAGCTGCATAAAACCTCAGAAGCTTGGGACAGTACATTCTCTACACTGCAAGCAGACCCCTACCTTAACAAAGAGTTTAAAAGTTAAGTAATTGTCTGGGAACATGAGCAAACTGTGCAAGAAAAAAAAAAATCAGACCATGGAATCTTTCTTTGGTGACAAAGATCAAAACATACAACCAGAAGAAGACAACAAAAGTCAAAGCTCCTACATCAGAAGCCTCCGAGAAAAATTTAAATCAGTTCCAGGCCATGAGCTCAAAAAGGATTTTGAGAAGCAAGTAAGAAAAGTAGAGGGAAAACTGGAAAGAGAAATGAGAGTGATGCAAGAAAACATGAAAAAACAAGTCAACAGCTTGCTAAAGGAGACCCCAAAAAATACTGAAGAAAATAATACCTTAAAAAATAAACTAATCCAAATGGCAGAAGAGATCCAAAAAGCCAATGAGGAGAAGAATACCTTAAAAAGCAGAATTGGCCAGATGGAAAGGGAAGTCCAAAAGCTCACTGAAGAAAATACTTCCTTAAAAATTAGAATGGAGCAATTGGAAGTTAGTGACTTTTATGAGAAATCAAGACATTGTAAGACAAAACCAAAAGAATGAAAAAATATATCTCATTGGAAAAACAACTGACCTGGAAAATAGATCCAGGAGAGATAATTTAAAAATTATTAGACTATCTGAAAGCCATGATCAAAAAAATAAAAAAGATCCTAGATATCATCTTTCAAGAAATTATCAAGGAAAACTGCCCTGATATTTTAGAATCAGAGGATAAAATAGAAATGGAAAGAATCCACCAATCACCTCCTGAAAGAGATCCCCAAAGGAAAACTCCTAGGAATGTTGTAACCAAATTCTGGCCAGAGTACCCAGGTCAAGGAGAAAATATTGCACGCAACTGGAAAAAAACAATTCAAGTATTGGGGAAACACAATCAGGATAACACAAGATTTAGCAGCTTCTACATTAGGGGGCCGAAGGGCTTGGAATATGATATTCTGGAGGTCAAAGGAGATAGGATTACAACTAAGAAACACCTATCCAGCAAAACTTGAATATAATCCTTCATGGGAAAAAATGGACATTCAGTGAAATAGAGGACTTTCAAGCATTCTTGATGAAAAGACTGGAATTTGACTTTCAAGTACAAGACTCAAGAGAAGCATGAAAAGGTAAACAGGAAAGAGAAATCATAAGGAACTTATTAAGGTTGAACTGTTTACATTCCTGCATGGAAAGATGATATTTGTAACTCATGAGACTTTTGTCAGTATTGAGATAGTTGGAGGGAAAGAAAATGATATGTATATAAATATATATATATACACATATATATGTATAGATAGATGGCACAGGGTAAGTTGAAGATGAAGGGATGGTATCTGGAGAATAAGGGGTGAGAGAGGATTATACTGGAGGAAGGAGAAAGGGAGAGGTAGAATGGGGTAAATTATCTCATAAAACAGACAAGAAAAAGCTTTTACAGTGGAGGGGAAATAGGGGAAGGTGAGAGGGAATGAGTGAATCTTATTTTCAGAATTTTGCTTAAGGAGGAAATAACATACATACTCAGTTGGGTATAGAAATCTGTCTTACCCTACAGGAAAATAGGGGAGAAGGGAATAAGAGAGTGGGGGGTCATAGAGAGGAAGGCAGATTGGGTAGGTGGTAATCAGAAGCAAACACTTCTGAGGAGGGACAGGGTCAAAAGAGAGAATAGAATAAATGGGGGGATAGGATGAAGGGAAATATACTTAGTTTTTCACAACATGACTACTGTGGAAGTGTTTTTCATGACTACACATGTATAACCTGTATTGAGTTGCTTGCCTTCTCAATGAGGGTGGGTGGGGAGGGAGGAAGGGAGAGAATTTGGAACCCAAAGCTTTAAAAACATGTTAAAAATTGTTTTCACATGCAACTGGGAAATAAGATAGGTGGGTAATGGGGTATAGAAATCTATCCTGCCCTATAAGAAAATAGAAGGGGAAGGAGGTACGAGAAGTGGGGGAGATAGAAAGGAGGGCAGATTAGGGGAAGGGAATTCAGAATGCATGCTGTTTTGGGGTGAGGGGAGGGGCAAGATGGGGAGAAAATTTGGAACTCAAAATCTTGTGGAAGTGAATGTTGAAAACTAAAAATAAATAAATTAATTATAGAATGTGAGCTTCTAGAGAGTAGGAACTGTCCTAGTTTTCTATTTGTGTCCCCAGCACTCAGCACACTGCTTTGCATTTAGTGAGTGCTTCATTCATTCATTCAAAATAGTTGGGGGAAGGAAAAACACTTGAGTTACTTGATTCACATTAGATTGTAAGATTCTTGAGGATGGGGACTATTTTTGCCTTTCTTTGTATCTCCTGAAATAGCACAGTGCCTGACACATGCTAAGTACTTAATTAATGCTTGTGGACTGACTGACTAATTTCCCAATGGAGAGATGTGGCAGCCAAAGGAAACAAATAAATATAAGCTCATTTGTAAAATCTTACGAATAAGGGTGGATGAAAATTATGAGCAGTATCATTTTTAAAGCAGCAGTAGGTAGGAAAAAATTTAAAGGAAAAGTTGGTGAGAAATCCAGGTAATAAAAACTGTCCTGTGGTGATTTTTTTTCTGGAACTTTAAAAATATAATTTAAAACTTTTGTGGCATTACAGTGTGTTAATTTTAGAAATGTAAAATTTTATAAAAAACTTTTAAAGCATTTGCAAAAACCTCACATCTTTTTTACTTTCTAATAATAACATATGATGCTTTAAGGTTTGTAAATGTTTCATGTGTTTATAACAATATTAATTTTTAAGTTAGAAAAGATAAAATGCTTTTGATATAGAAGAGACCATCTAATTTTTGGAAAGACAGTACTATAAAAAAAATTGCCCGAGAAATTAACAGATTTTCACAGATTGCTCATCAGGTAAATTTTAGTAGGCCTATGGCAGATTAGTGAGAGGATAAGAATAAAAAGTTGGTAGATGGGCATTGGTGGATGGACTTTGAGTGTATTATTAAAGGGAATGTCCACATTGATAAGATCATAGATGCTTTTGAGTTTGCAAAAGTTATTATACATTAAGCATTTTAGGTAGAGCTTATAGTCATTAATTTTCACAAGGAAAGCTAATGATTTTGCTAAGGAGACATGGCTTTGATGGGACCAAACAGGTCACAGACAAAACTTACCATGCTGGCTAGAAATTAACAATAATTATTTGATAGCAAAATGTGAAATTGTAGTTGGGAGGTTTTTATGTTAAATTGTATTAATAAAATTTTTTGTTAGACAATTTGAGGGTGTCACATTGAATTCCTCCTTGGAATATGATTGTTTTTTTTCTCTTCCCTCTTTACATAAAAGTATACAATATATAACTTGGTTGGATCATAAAATTATGTTTATTAAAATGTAAGCTCCATCAGACCAGAGATTTTTTCTTTTCTTTTTTCCTCTCTGTTCCTAGAACCTAGCACAATATCTGGCATAGTAGGTGCTCACTAAATGTTTATTCACTGATTGATTTGTCATATTACATTTTAAATTAAAATTTTAGACAACTGCAAATTGGCTTTTAAAAAAGTTATTATTTTTGCTGTGGAGCTCTGAGTTGCTAAACTTTAAAGAAAGTTTAACTTTCCCAGTGTATGAAAATCAAGCAAAATCTTAAAAGAAGAAACCATTAACATTTTGGTAAAACAAAAGAAGTTACTTTTTTTTGGACTCTTGGCATTCATTGTTATGTTTACATAGAAGCATTCCTTTTTGGGAACTCTCTATGGAAAACAACAATTCTGCCATGTGAAACTCTCTTCATTCTGTATATCAGTACTATTGAAATTGCATTTGTATAATCTTTGTAAACTTGTTATTAAAATTAAAAAGCCTATTCAGATTGAGACAAGATGAAGCAGCATGTACAAATTGCTTATCTTGAATTTCCTTTTAGGAGAAAGATTTTATTTGAAGAAGCCAGAGCACTTTAAATGCTTTTAGAGCTATATTGTTATTGGGCTGATAAGACTCTTTTATATATCTTGAAAAGTTATCTGGTTTAATTTCAACTCTTATAAAGATAGATGGGATAGCTATTGATTCTGAAAGATCTTTCAGGATAATCTCAGCAATCTGGAAAATCCACATGCATGTATGTATGTACACGTGTGTACATATGTATATATTCTTATAATTTAAAAGCCTATTTGCTTATGTTTACTTCCTAGGATATAGGGAGAACAGCGGATTTATAATTACCTTGGTACAATTGAAAATGATCTTCACTTTACTTTTTCTCTGGAATAAATGTCAATTTCTTTGACTCATTTTCCACTATGTTCTCTTTCGAGTAGTTCGTATTTTAAGTCATAAAAACTTTCCTAATTTGGAAGGTTATTTACTTAGAATATTGGCATGCTATACAATATATTGACTTGACTTAGTTTAAATTGCTACTGAATTATATTTATTATATTTATTATATTTAGAGAGAATTAGAACTAGATTCCAAGTACTTGAGTATAAGTTTATATTTCTTTTTTTTGCAAATCAAGAATAACAATAATCACATGTAATTTTTAATGTTATTGTTCATTTATGAAAAATTATTAAACATTTATTAGAGCTGAACAAGTACAAATTGAAATGACATTGCTGAAGTCTTATTTTCTTTTAATTTATTAGAATTATGGAAATTCTTAGTCAAACTGTTTAAAAAAATTTGATTTTGATTAGCTGTGACAGTCTAATTTTTTCCTCTTATTTGGTGAGATGGACTCTTTTAAAGTCTTCATTTAACCCCCCCCAACATTAATATATATTTAAAATTAAGCTTAATGTCTTACTTTACATAATCATTATTCACTAACCTTACTAGATTTATTTCAGTTTAACATGGCATAAAACTAATTAAAAAATTTTTTTTTCTGATGACATAGTGAAAATATCCAAGTTCATTAATAATAATAATTACTTACATTTGTATGGGGTAGGTAGGTGTCACAGTGGATAGAGTGCTAAGCCTGGAGTCAGGAAGACCTGAGTTCAAATCCAGCCTTAGACACTTACTAGCTGTGTGACCCTGGGCAGGTCACTTAATCCTGTTTGCATGAATTTCTTCATCTGTAAAATGAGCTTGAGAAGGAAGTAACAAACCACTCCAATATTTTTGCCAAGAAAACCCCAAATGGGGTCATGAAGAGTTGAACACGACTGGAAAAACCATTAAACAGAAATTACATTAATATAGTGCTTTTTTCATAACAACCATGTGAACTTTCTAGCACTTTATTCTTTGGAAATATCAATGGTAGGTTACAATATAACTTAATTTATGACAAAACACAAACATCTAGAAACTAACAAAGTCAATAGGAAGTATAAATAATTAGTCTGAGAAACATTCTAAGGATAAGCCAGTTAATGTGGCTATTGTGATAATAAGCAAAAGTTTATAAATTGAGGGGGAAAGAAAAGAATATTGTATTCTATACCACAATAACCTCTGTTAAACCTTTCAGTAAAGAATTGGTTACCATTGGACAAAGAAATGGAAGACTATAATTGGTATTATATTATGGTGAGAGAATACTGCCACCTTGCGTCCATATGTTGCCATTTGTTGTCACCATTTTCTTTTGTTGTACAGTACCCTGCATTTTCACAGTGTAGTAGAATAGCTGGATCAGTTGAAAACTAGAACCTGAGTGTTACTGGTCTATTTTCTGACCTACCATGTTTAAATAGCTTGTTTTCCTATTTGCCTTTTTCTTCTTAAAGTCAAGTTTAGAAGGTCAAATGAGATGATAGGTATTAAAGAGCTCTGAACTATTTTAGTAAGATTTTTTTTTTTTAAGGAGATACTATGGTTTAATTGAGGGTTTTGGTTGGGCAGATTATAGTTAGATTCCCTTTAGGTTAGCAGCCTGGTGTAATGGGAAGAACATTGCACTGAAACTGGGCAGGAGGCCTACCCTTATTACCATTTAGCAGTGTGGCATTGGACAAATCAGCCTCTGGGTCTCAGTTTCCTCATTGGTAAAATGAAAGGTTTGGATTCTCCAAAGCAGTTGGGGAAATACAATTTTTAAAAAATGATTAAAACATACATCTTCTTTGTTAGACATACTCCATGGAGGTACAAATATATCTATTGCAACATTTTTTTGGGTTAGTTACAAAGAATTGGAAGCAATTGGGGAATGATTGGGGAATGGTAAACAAATCATAGCACATGAATATAATAGGATATCACTGTGAGAACAGATTCGTTGGAGAATTCATGGAAGTATAGGAAGTCATTCAAATTAATGCAGAGTAAAATAAGCAGAACCAGGAAAATATGTAATACTTGTAATGCAAATGTAAAGTTCAAAAATGAAACTGAATAATATATAATTAAAATGATCAGCCTTGGCTCCTGAGTAGAAATAAGAAAATGCACCTCCTTTTTTTCTTTGCTAAAGGGTGCAGGGGGAGACTATGGGTGTGGAATAATGCATATACTGTCAAGCTTGGTTGAAATGATGATTAATTTTGTTGAACTGCTTTTTCTCTTCCCTACAAAGGATGGCTTGCTAGGTATGAGGGAAGGGATGGATGTATTTGGAAATGGAGATGATGTAAAAGCAAATATACATAAAAATTTTTAAAAACAAAGGATTGGGTTAGAATCATTCCTAAGGTCCCTCCTATCTATAGGAAATTTTCCTGATATAAAAATATATAGTAATACTACAATGCTCTTTGGTACACAAAGAATCTTTCTGATATGTACCAAAGGTTGTGTTCTTTTATATTTCATTTGACTATGAAACTTTTGTTTTATGTGTAAAACAAACAAACAAAACCTACCATAAAGCCTAAGAATTTGACCTTGGTTTTTGGTTTAAATGTGTACTTCCTTTCCTTCACCCTGCTTTCCTTGAGATGGCTGGTAGTTACTAATAAAACAAACTGTTGTTTCATTGTTTTTCTCTTTGTTTCATGGGTTTCCATGGCCAAAGAATTCTTTACCTAGTAACCACTCTGCTGCTGTTGAACCTTTGTATTTAATGAGAACCAGGGATAATAATGTAATCTTGTTTTTATCTCCTCAATATCTTCATATTTTCTTTCTCCCTTCCTCAAGTCTCTCCTCTCAGGCTCTCCTTCACAGGACTACCAAAGCTCAGATCTGACTATGTCCTTCCTCAACTCAATAAACCCCAGTGACTCTCTGATACTTCTAGAACAAATTGTTGTTGTTCATTTGTTTCGAATGTGTCCTACTTTTTGCTACCTCATTTGGGGTTTTCTTGGCAAAGATACTGGATTGGTTTGCCATTTCCTTCTCCAGCTCATTTTACAGATGAGGAAACTGAGGCAAATAGGGTTAAGTGACTTTGCCAGGATCACACAGCTAGTAAAAGGCTTAGCACTCTATCCACTGCTCGACCTACCTGCCCCTTTAGATAAAATATAACTCCTAATTGGCAAGTAAAACTCTGTGCAACTTGGCTCCTTTACTGTTGTTGAGATGCAGCATTTCATATCTTTGTACTGGCTTTCCCCCCTACCTAAAATATGTTCTCTTTTCACTCTTCTTAGGATCTCTCCTATGATGTCCAGTTTACTTTGAGGCTCCTTTGAAGCACCCTTCTGCCTGAAACATTTCCTTAATTTCCTACCCCTCACGGCTGGTGCTTTTCCTCAAAATGATCTTTTATCTACTTTGTTTATGCCTATATATGTACCCCCTGCCTCTCTCATTTGGATTAACCTCCCAAAGGATGCAAGGACTTTTACTTTTACTGTTTGCTTCCTAATGAGCCTAGCATAGAGCCAGACACATATTAGGCACTTAATAAATACTTTTTGAATAATTGAATAAAGAGAATTCGAGGAAGACCTTTGGTACACAGGGTAAAATCCCTGTTTGCTGTTAAGGAGAGCATTAATAGTATTATCTCCAATTGAGTATATACTGAGCTTTGGGATCTTGGGCATATCGGTTTATCTTCCTAGATTTCAAGTTCCTCATCAGTTAATGGTGGTGGTTAGACAAGATCAAACCCAGTAGAAAACAGACAGAATGCTGGATTTGGCCTTAGGGCTATAGTTTGCCAACCTTGGACTAGATGATTTCTAAAAGTCTCCTTTCAGCTGTAAATCCTATAATCAGTTTAGAGTGCCACTCAATATATATTGTCATGATTGAATTTTAACAAAAGGATAAACTGAGGCAGATCTCTGAGCAAGATAACATTTATTAGCAGGGCATGCTATCTGTCAAGAAATGGATCAATGGATTGCCTTCATTAATGCCAAAGACACTGAGAATGAGGACAATTCTGCTTATATAGGGTTTGGAGAATAAGAACAGAATAGGGAAGGGGACATCATGGAATTAAGGGCAACAAGATTGTTTACAGAGATGAGGTGCAGGAAACAACATGATTGGTTGGAAGTTTGGTAATGGGGGCTAGCAATGATTCCCCTCCCCCCATGAGACTAGTAATTGCTCTTTGAGTCCAGATATGAAATAGTGGCCCAGACTTTTGGACAGCAAACCAGACATCCTTGAAGGATAGCTTAGGGACATAAAGATTTTAATACCTAACTCCCTTTCTATTTGCACATACTCTCCAAGGTCAGTTAAATTCCTTGAGGCAAGAATGCTGGATTTTTAAACTTAACCCATTACAGGCCATCTAAACTCTGAACTAAGTTCAGAGATAAACATGACTTAAGCAGTTAAGGGACAAAACCAATTATATGTAAATAGGATCAATAAGAAAATAATAGTCAATCTTAATCTCAATTTGAAGTCAGTTATTAAGGGTGAAATAATTTACAAATATTGCTAATAAGGAATTCTCTGATGTATATTTTATTTTATCTAAACTAATATTTTTCTTTTAAAATATTTTTTATTTCATGAAATATTTCCCAATTGCATGTAAAAAACATTTTTAACATTTATTTTTTAAAATTTTGACTTCCATATTCCTTTCTTCCCTCCTGCCCCTCCTCCATCCTTTGAGAGGGCAAGCAGTTTGATTATACTTGTGAAGTCATACAAATTGATTATACTTGTGAAGTCATGCAAAACATATTTCCATATTAGTTATATTGCAAAAGAGAGCACACAGCCTCAAGAAAAATAAAGCCAAAAAAATATGCTTCAGTCTGTACTCAGAGTTCATCCTTTCTCTCTCAGGTAGTGAGTGGATAGCATTTTTCATTATGTGTCCTTTGGAATTGTCTCATTGTCTTGATCAGAGTAGTTGAATCTTTTACAGTTTATCATCGTTGCAGTGTTGCTGTTACTGAGTATAATGTTCTGGTTCTGCTCATTTCACTTTGTATCAGTTCACATAAGTCTTTCCAGTAAACTAATATTTTTCTTAGTCACTATAAAGACTCTTCTTTTTACATGCTTGTGAAAATTGTCAAGGCTTTTGTTTACATTGGGGCTTTTTAACTGGGATCTCATTTGTATATTTTCCTTTTTCATTTAGGCAAGGACTTATGAAGTGGAATGGATGGGGCTACAATGATTCCAAGTTCATCTTTAATAAAAAAGGCCAAATTGAGTTGACTGGGAAAAGGTAAAATTCATTTTTTTTTAAAATGGAGTATATATTTGTGTACTAGAATATAATGTAACCTGGATATTATGAGTGTTGGTCATCTTAATAATTTTTATATGTATTTTGGGAGGAAATAATTACTTAATTTTAAAAGTATTTATTAACTGCCTGCAAAGTATAATACACTATGTTAGACCTGAGGGATACAAAGACAAAAATAAAAAATATAGTCCCTGCCCTCAAGGAGCTTATATTTTATTGGGAAATTATGAAGAAAGGTAAGTCTGAAGGTTTAGCCATATGCTATTTATAACATTTGGTTTTTACAAGGTTTCTAAAGTGTGATAAGACTAGTTTCTCCTCATTTTTTCACAGTAGGAATTAGTTTCCCTGAAGGACAGCAGAGCTGATCTTGGGACCTGATTGACCTCTGCTTTTCTTGACACAATTTCCTAGTCATGTAAGGGTCATAAAAAATCCCATCCACGTAGTGTTGGGGCCCCCTAACTTGAGTTACCATACCTTGCCCAATTGACTATCTGGGTTTCCTTATGGAGACAGGGAGGCTTCATCCAGAGCAGCAGAATTCATTCTTGTTGTATCTTTGTTGTGTGTAAAGGCAAAGTAAAATTTCTTTTGTTAACTGTTGTAAGATTTGTGGGTCCCTCTTTTAGTCCTGACAGTAAACCTGAATGAAAAGAATGCTTGCCTCTAAGATAAGGTATAAAGTTTTTTTGTGAAAAATTCCAAAGGATAATTGTCTTTTATTATAACTTAATGAGACACAGTGGTTGTTATTGTTAACCATAAGAAGATAGGAAGTACATAACACTATAATTGTGATATGATTTTCTCCATCTCCAGGCAAGAGTTTTTTTCAGAAACTTTTAAATCCTAAATTTCCTTAGATCAAATAGAGAGAAAGTATGTAAGAAGTAATTTTACTGGATTTTTTCATGTGGCTTTTAAAAGGGCAGAGGTTATACAATATGCATGAACTGAGGAACTTTTTGGAATAGGATAGACCATAATGGTACCAGGATATTGGCACTAAAAATTGGAGTAGTGTTTAAACAAAAAATTGAGATTGCAAAATCAGGGAATTTGATGGCATGCTTGAGGAAAAATAATAATGGCAGTAGTTGATCTACCTAAAAATGACAGATAAAATAGGAAATTACAGGGAAAAAAACAACCCAGCTAAAATACATAAAATATCATGAATTAACTGGAGAACTTAGCTGCAAATGAGGCATTTTAGAGACTTGGTGGAATAGTACTTGATGGGATATTATATTGACAGGGTATAAACTCCATAGGTCTAGGTAATAGAAATGGATGTATTTACTACTGTGTATGAGGGATAAACATATATCCATTTTTGTTGTTATTCAACTCTTTGAGGTTTTCTTGGCAAACGTACTAGAGTGGTTTGCCATTTCCTTCTCCAGCTCATTTTGGAGAGGAGGAAACTAAGGCAAACAAGGTTAGGTCACTTGCCCATGGTCACACAGCTAAGTGTCAGAGGCCAGCTTTGAACATAAGATGAGTCTTCCTGATTCTAGGCTCAGCACTCTATGCAGTATGGCGCCACCTAGCTGCCCCAGCATCTAACCATAGCATTATGGTAATGTTCCTAGGAACCAATGAAAGATGTGTGGTTAAATTTAACACTTGTATAGTTTAAATGGAGATTTAATCTCATCAACTCTATACTAGTATAGATCACAACTTATCTATGCTTCTTTGTCCTGTTCAATTTTTGTTTATGTATTTACATAAGTCTTCTATAGGATTGACCCAAGATTCTGAAGTTTTTCCTTTAGTTCTTTTAATATTTTGTGGATACCAGGATAGTTCTTGGACTCTCTCTTTTATGTTTTTTTAAAGCATTCATTAAGCTCCTGCTATATGCCAGGCACAGTGCTAAGTACTGTAGAAATATCTCATTTAATCTTCAGAATAAGGCTGGAAGGTAGGTGTGATTATTATCCCCATTTTACAGTTGAGGCAAGTAGGTGAAGTGATTCATCTAGGATCACACAGGCCAGATTTGAACTTAGGGTCTTCCTATCTCTAGGCCCAGTGCTCAATTCACTGCACCACCAGCTGTTTCTGTTAACTCTTGTTTTTGCTGTATGAGTGACCTGCCTCCATTTTTATTAATGATGTCTTTTGTGCCACATCTTGCTTTTGAATTTTTGTCTTAATAGTCTGTAACCTGTTTATATCTTTCCACTGTGCCACTGGGTTACATGTAAATTTTGATTCTTCAGAGACTGTGACCTAAGTGATTTATTAGCATATACGTATGTATGTGCATGTGTGGTATATGTATGTGTACATACATTCTTACATCAGGATAATATATACTGTTTAAAAAATATGGAGTTTTGTGTTAGGAGACATTTTGGTGTCATTGAAAGCACTACATAGCTATATATCTCTTGTGTATGTGTATTTACACATATCCATACACTCATATGCCATATACACACATACATATATATTTTCTCCCACCATATAATATAAGCATCTTGAGGGAAGTGGCTGTTTCATTTTTGTCTTTGTATTCCCAGCACATAGTACCTGGCATATAGTAGACATTTAATAAATGCTTATTATTTGTTTGATTGATTGATTGGATGCCGTAATCTGGGCAAAATGCATTCTTCATCCATTTGGTTTTTCCTATGTGTATGGCTTAGTGAATCTGTTTTGAATGAACATTTATTTTGTTGAGTAGTCCCTGTAGCTCTGAGGCTACTGACACATTTTTTTTGTTCAAATGAGTATCTTGAGACCCTGTCTTTATACAGGGAAATATCTCTTTTGTTTGAATTTTATGACTGATCTTTGGACATACTAAGAATAACACTGAAGAAAAAATGAGAAAGGAACATGCAATATTGATTGGGGAAAATGGATAAACTGTTTGTGGTACATGAATATAGTGTTATATAAGAAATGATCATTATGAAATTAGTAGAGAAACTTGAAGATTTTTTGTTTTAAACTCCCAACTCTGTCATATATCTTGTATGACCTTAGACAAGTCATGTAACCTCTCTGGTTATATCTCCAAAATTAAAGGGTTGAATTACATCCAATCAATCAGTTTCTTTCCCTCTAAATCAATGATCTTGTCAGTTGATACAGAGCAAAGTAGAACCAGAAGAACAATTTATGTGATGACCACAGGAACATAAAGGAAAACAACAATGAAAATCTTAAGAATTTTGGTCGTAACAATATTCAGTTATGATTAAAGAACTAAATGGACTGATGGTACAGTGTGCTTTGGCAGAGAGATGGTAATACTATAGGAACAGAATTATGAATGTATTTTCAGACATGGCCAATCTTTTGATTTGTTTCTCTTGACTACTTTTTTGTTGTGAGGGAGAGAATTTTTAGTATTGGTGGTGGGACAAGTGAGGTTAAAAAACATCTCTTAAACACTTAAAAGTTTAAAAATGATTCAGTCAGACTTTCATAGACTTTCTATAATGGAACACATCTTCACTTGCACAATTTGACATATAGGAAAATGTCACATGCCCCTGCTTTAATTGTTGTTTACAAATAAAACACTTCACTCAATAGAGCAAAATGCAGCTTCAAAGACTCTTGTCTATCATTAGGCATCTCTCATAAATATGTTAAGATCAAACAATATTTCTTGATAATTTTATTCAACAATTCTCTTGTGTATTAATATTAAGTAATATATAAAGCAAAGAGACATGCTTGCCAGAGATAATTACTTCTATGATGGAATATTTCAGTCACTCAGTCAGCATTTATTAAGCTTCTGTTATATGCCACTCACTGTACTAAATATTGGAGACACAAATAAGAAAAAAAGAGACAATTTTTTCCTCAAGGATCTTATTATCTAATGGGGAAGACAACACACAAAAGAAAGCTGAAAAGTGGAGGTGGAGAGAGAAGGTCCCTGGCAAAGGGCTTGGTGGAGTCTGGTCTAAGACGTGCATCTGGTGAGAACTGGAGCTTTGTCTGATCTGTTAGACTTCTTTAAAATGGAGGCTTTGGGAAGAATTCGTTTTATCATCCTCCAGTCAGAGGGGCAGAGGGTATCCAGGATCCTAAAGAAGTACGAACATCAAATAACTTTTGCGATGTCACAGGATGATGGGTTTAGTGGGGAAGAGGTTTCCTAGGAGGCCAAGGGGGTAGAGTCCAAGTCCAAGAATGCAGCTGGTAGGAAATAGAGAGTATGTCCTTTGTAAGGTCCAAAAGAGGACATTTCACATATAATCAATAACAGGAGTCTGTTGTAGGTCAAGGATATTTAATCTTTTCCTGACAAGAACTAACCTTTGACTTTCCTTAATTCTTGTTATTTCTAGTGAGGGTATATGATAAGTATTGTGTCACTAAGAGTATTAGTTACTGATTGGTTAGGTGATAGACCTTTGGTCACCTCACAGATAAAGATGAATGTCTTCAAGGCACAGAGTGGAAGATGTGATGTCAGAAACTGGCTTAGGGTCTGACTGTGGAAATCTTTGCGATCTTCTGTTAGGTCATGATCCACTGGTTAGGAAAACATCTGTTAATAGATCATCTATTAGGATAATCAAAGCTGTACTGGCAGTTTTAAATAATATAGTGAAAGCTTCTCTCTTCCCTCCTCACCAGATTCTAGCCCTAGAACACTTTTGTACTTTGAAAGGCAGCTAAGTGGTATAGTGGACTTGGAGTCAGGATGACCCTAGTTCAAATTTTAGCTCAGAAACTTGTTAGCTATGTGACCCTGGGTAAGTCACTTAGCCTCTGTCTGTCTCAGTTTCCTTATTTGTAAAATGGGAGTAATAGTAGTACCTATGTCCTATGGTTCTTTTGAAAGGTTCTTGTGAAGATCAAATAAAATTATTTTTCTGTATGTACACACCCAGAGTTCTTGCTTTATGTTAATTTGCATCATGCAAATTTAACTTTACATAAAGAATTTTGAAAGAAATCCAGATTCCAAAAAAACACTTATGTTAACTTTACTATATGGTACAATTCTCTTTGTCTCTGCCTCTGTCTCTCCCTCTCCCTCTCCCTCTCTCCCTCTCTCCCTCTCTCCCTGCCTCCCTGCCCCTTGGCTCAGTGATCTGTGACCCTCTGCCTCCTCCCCCCTAAAAAAAATCTAAAAAAACTCCAACCCTCCAAATCAAAGCAGAAGAATGGATGCAGCTCAGAGACTACCATCTCTGCTGGCACCAAATGGAGGCTTGGCTTGCAACCTCTGGCACTGAGAGGAGACCTTTGTCCTGCTCAGCTTGTGTGTCTGCCTACATGTTTCTGTCTTCTGTCTGTTTGCATTGTATTCCTTTTCCTGCTCTCACTTCTCTATCCCTGCCACCTGTCCTTGAACTATGTGTGGGCCCTCTTCTTGCCTGCCTCCCTCCCCCATATCCAGGGGCAAATTTGCATTATGTAAAAATTTCTTTCCATAGAGGTCTATGACATGGTTCACCCATGTAAAGTGAGAACTGTCTGTGTATATGTGTATATGTGTGCATGCGCACGCAAGTGAGCACACAAAGTGCTTTGCAAGCCTTAAAATGCTTGCAATTATTATTTTATATATAGTATAGTATATATAATGAAATATAGTAGTATAACAATATGCAGCATGACAATGCAATGTAATACATTGTAATATATCATTTTTAAAATTATTATCTAAGTGCAAGCTATATTCTTTGGCTTTAACTTGCTTGGTTCCAGGCCTCCACAACACTTTCAGGACTTTCCAGCCATGTTGTCAATAGAGCCATCACATCTACTCCTTCTCTACTAGAACATTGGACTCCATCCCTGGGACAACTCTGGGGTTTGATAGGCCAAATTTGGCCTTATCTTGCTTGGTTCCAAGCCTCCACAGCACTTGCTAGACATCACCAATCATGCCATTGCACATACCCCCCCCCCCCCGTGCTGTCTTCCCCCATTGGAATGGAAGCTTCATGAGGGTACAGACTGGCTAGCATATTTTGATTTGTATCCTCCAGTATTTAACAGTGTCCTACATGTAGTAAACAGCAACCCTTATATCTCCTTTGAACCATTTGAAATGAAAATCTTTCTAAAATTTAGAATCTCCCTCTCCTCCTTCTCCTTCTCCCTTTCCCTTTCCCTCTCCCTCTTCTCCCTCTCCCTTTTTCTGCTTATTCTTCCCCAACCCTCTTTATTGTCTTGGGAATTTCATCCATCCGCATAACTTCAGTTGTCACCTCTTTGCAGGTAACTTCTAAATTCATTCATCTAGTTCCCATTCCTTCATTGAGTTTTAGGCCTATATAGCCATCTCTTTGTCGAACATCTCTGCCTGGATGTTTCAGCACCTCAAACTCACTGTGTCTAAAACTAAGCTCATTTTGAGGACAGTAGCATCAGCAGCAACAAAATCTTGCTCTTCTTCCCAGTTTCCGTGTTTCTGTTGATGGTATCACCACTTTCCTAATTACTTAAGCTTCACATCTTGGAGTCTTCTTTTACTGTTTCCTCTCCCTCTTTCACATAGGGATAAAGCTAGGAGGGACCGTAGGCCACTGAATCTAGCTTCCTTGTTTTGCAAATGAGGAAACTGAGACAGAGAAGTTGTGAGACTCTCCTAGGGTCACACAGCTAGGAAGTGTCTGAGGCAGGACTTGGCTACAGATCTTCCTGGCTCCAGGCCTGGTACTCTAGGCACTAGGCTACCATACAACTTTGTCAATTCTTTCTCTATAACATCTCCAGTTCATCTTCTCTTCCCTGTTCACACTATACCATCCTAGATCAGTTCCTTAATACTGTCTGGTCAGTTAACTACCCAATGTCACTTTTTGCCTTCAGTGTCTTTATTCTCCAGTTTGCCCTTTGCTCTTCTGCCAAAATGAGCTTTCTAATAAATAAATACTTCACCAAAGCATCAGGAGTCTTAACTTTTTTATTGCTTCTGCAACTAAATATAAATCAGGTTGGCATTTAAAGCATTTCACAATTATTCACCCTACTTTTCTGGTATTATTTCTTATTCCTTTCGTGTACTTTCTGTATTTTCAGCCAAACTTGACTACAAACTGAAGCCCCATTCCATCTGGCATTCTCGTTTTTTTTATCCATTTAAGCATTCTTGGAATGTGCTCCTTTCTGATTTCTGTTTATTGAAATCATTCTTTTCTTTCAAGGCCAAAATTAGATGTTACCTCTTGCCGGAAGGTTTCCTGATTCCCTCTTCCCTTTTCCTCTCCAACTGAAAAAGTTATCTCTTCTTTCTTAATTTAGATGTTTATGTACTGTTCTTGTTAGTCTTGTAACAAGGATGGGGTCAAGAAGACATGGGTTCATGTTCTATCTTTTTTTATATTCAGGTTGTGTCCTAGGCAAATCATGATTTCTCGGTGCCCCAGGCAATTCTATAAACCTGTAAGGTTCAAAACTGTTGCCAGTCTTCACTGGTAAAAGAGTTCCTAAAAAATCACAGATTCCAGTAATGTTGACTTTCACATTCCATTTATTTTCTTGACCCTCTGCATTGGTATTTTGTTTTTAAATGAAACTATTTTATTGAAGTGTGTTAAAATCTTTCTAAGAGATGTTAAGAACGTAATTTTGCCTCCCCTGTATTTCAGGTACCCTCTTAGTGGCATGGTTTTGCCAACATTTAGAGATTGGTTACAAAATGTCCTTGGAGTACATATAGACCACAGAACTACCTCTAAAGTAAGTAAATAACCAGTTGTGATTTTTTTTTAAACCAAGTGAATATTTTAATTCTTTTTGTTCTAACTTCATTAACTATCTTTTAAATAAACTTTATGCTTATTTAATGTATGTTACATACACATGTTTTATTTATTTATTTTTCAAGTCTATTAAGAATATATTGGTTGTGCTAGGCTAACTGTAGAATCATAGAATGTTATAGCTGGAAGATAACTTAGAGATGATCTAATCCAGCTCCTTCATTTTGCAGATGAGGAAGCTGAGTCCCAGAGGGACTGAGTAACACAGGTAGCTAGTAAGTGGTGGAGCTGGGGGGGAAAACATCAGATGTTTGGAATTCTAGTCCAGGGATCTTTCTACTATACCTTATTGCTGTGGTCTGACCATTAGGTAGACCATGATCTAGGTTAAATTTGGAATGATTATTAAATATGGCATTCTCTTTTATTTTAAGAGTTCAATTTGTGGCCACCATCTCCATTCTACTTTAACCACCAGTGCTTAGGCATAGCTGCAATTTGATATTACTAGAACTCTGAACTCTGAAATTGACCAGTTTTTGCTCCTACCACCTTTTCTGCTCCCTTACTGTTTTTGAATATATTGTCTCTTCCCATTTGCAGGATAATGAATGGTGCCAAAGAAAGTCACAAAATCAGTTAGTCAAAATTTATTTTTTAAGCACCTACTATGTTCAAATTATATGAGTTAATAAGGAAACAGTCCTTACCAAGGAGATTACATTTTGTTGAGGGAGACAACAAACAGATATATACATATACAGAATAAATATAAAATCAGTATAAGGTAGTTTAGGGGATGAAAATACTAGCAGCTGTTGGAGGGGAATCAGGAAAGGCTGAATGTGGAAAGTGGTGCTTGAATTGAGTCTTGAAGTAAGGCATTCTTTAAAATGGAGGTTTAGAGGATGGCCAGTACAAAGGTTTAGGGACAGGAGATAAAATGGCCTGTGTGAGGAATAGAAAGGCTAATTTTGTTAGATTATAGAATTTCGGACTGGGAGCAATGTGTAATGAGGCTGCAAAAGTAGTTTGGGACCAGGTTGGGCAAAACTTTACAGGCAGACAGAGCTTATGTTTGATCTTAGAGGCAGTAGGGACACATAGGATTTTATTCAGTAGGGGAGTGATGTTACCCTAATATCTGCATTTAGTGTAGTTTGGAGTGAGGAAAGATTTGAGATAGGATTGTCCATTAGGAGTTTGCCTGTTCAGGCAAGAGACGATAAGGACCTGAACTTAGGTGAAAAGGTGATGGATTCAAAGAATGTTGCAGAGGCAGAAATAAGATTTGGGTATGAGAGGTAATAGAGTGAGTACTTGTTTGAGGTTGTCAGCTGTTGAGACTAAGACGGGGGCACCCTCTAGAGTAATGGGGAAGTTTGGAAGAGAGGTGAGTTCTAGGAGAAAGGTAATGATTTCTGTTTTAACCTTGTTGAGCCTGAGATATCTATGGGACATTCCTTTCAAAATTTCTAATAGGCAGTTCATGATGTGGGACTGGAGCTGAGGAAGTGGGAGTCATTTGTCTAGAGATGACAGTTAAACCATTTGGAGGTGATGATGCCACTAGGAGAAAGATAGTAAATGGAGAAGAGGGCCCAGGATAAAGTTTTGGGATATACTTATTGTTAAACAGGCATAATATAGATGATATTCTAGTAAAGGAGTCTAAGGAGTGGTCTGACAGGTAGGAGAACCAAGAGAGTAGTGTCATGAAAATCCGGAAGAGAGATAATATCCAGAAGGAAGGGAATGTCAGCAGTGTCAAATGTCATAGAATTAGAAAAGAACTTGAGATATGGTAATTAAGGTATCATTGTCAACTTTGGAGGGAGCAAGCTTCCAAAGTGGTTTTCCTAAAGCCCAAGTCTGACTATGTCACAGCTCTTCACCCCTTTCCCCCTACTCTGTCTTCTACTCTGTAAACTCTAGTGGGTCCCTATTACCTCTGGAATCAAATGTGAAATTTGCTGACTTTTAAAACCCTTTACAACCTGGCCTCTTCCTACTTACTGTCTTTTTATACTTTACTCTTCAACTTTTACTCTGTGATCTAGCAACACTAGCTTTCTTGTTGTTTCTCAGAAACTACAATCACACCACATCTCCCAAAAGTGTGCCTTTGTGCTGGCCCTCCCTCATTCCTGGAATGTTCTCCCTCTGCTTCTTGGGTTGTTGTTGTTTTTTTTTTTTAATTTTTTTTTATTTTCCTTCAGTACTCAACTTATACCTCACCTTCTACAGGAGGCTTTTCTTGGCCCCTTATAGTTGCTCCCTCCCCCACAAACTACTGCCTTCCCTCTGAAATTACCTTTCATTTACACTGTATCTTGTATGTAAATTTTTTTTGCATGTTTTTTTTGGTTCCATGAGAATATGAGCTCCTTGAGGTCAGATTCTATATTTTATTTTGCTTTTTAAATATCTTGGTATTCCTAGCCTTAGCAGAGTCTCTAATACGCAGTAAGCACTTAGCTTGATCACTGACTTACTCATTGAATGATGAGATCAGCCCAATTTCAAAGGGTTGAGAGGTGAATGAGAGAAGAGTCAATAAGAGTATCTAGCTTTTTCTAGGAGTTTGACTGAGAAAGAGAGTAGAAATATAAGGTGATAACTTGAGAGGATGGTAGGGTCTCCTGAAGGTCTTTTAAGGTTGGAGAAACATGGGCATATTTGTAGGCAGTGAGGAAGGAAATAGAGATAGAGGTGATTCTGGAACTATCTGCTGGAGAAGGGCCCATGTAGAGAGACTGGACTTATCAAAGATGAGGGCCACTTCATCATCTGAGACTGGAGTAATATTTGATGTAGGAAATGTTGTCAAGAGGTTGTGAGATAAAAAGAGAGACTTCTTGGTTGAGTGACTTCAGTTTTCTCAGTAAAATAAGAAGCTGAGGGATGACTAGTGCAAAGGATGTGGGGGAAAGTTTGAGGAGAGAAGGTCTGGAACAGGTGTTTTTGTGAGTGGGCTAGAGAATCAGTTAGGAACGTTTAAGAGCATTGTTTTCTTGCAGTGAAGACCCACTTGAGGTCAGATACTATAGATTTCTAATAGCCTCAGCTCAGTTGCTTTACTTCAACTCTGTTAGCAGAGTGTGGAGTGGAGCAGGTGGATGGTGGCAATGATTTAGGGGTGGGAGTTGGCAAAGCATGAACAGCAAGTGGACAAGGTGGCCCAGGATTCCAAGAGTAGAGTTTGTCATGGAATTGAACTGATTAGCTATAGGGTCAAGATTGAGAAGGGAGAAAAGTGGAGTCATTCAGATAGTAAACATTTGTTAAATGCCTACTTTGGTGCCGGGCGTTGTGCCAAGTGTTGAGGATAAAGAAAAAGGCAAAAGACAGCAGTCAAGGAGCCCATAGTCTAATAGGGAAGACAACATGAAAATTGTGTACAAACTATATGCAAGACAAATTGGAGATAATCCACAGAGAGGAGGCACTAGAATTAAGGGGATGTGGGAACTGTTTCCTGTAGAAGGTGGGATTTTAACTGGGACTTGAAGGAAGCCAGAGAAACCAGTGGTTAGATGAGGAGGGAGAAATTTCCAGGGATGGGGAACAGAAAGTTACAATGCCTAGAGTTGGGAGATGTAGGGTGTCTTGTGTGAGAAACAGTAGGGAGGCCAGTGTCAGATTGAAGAGAGTGTGATGTAAGGTCTAAGAAGATTAGAAAGGTGGGAAAGGAATCAGGTTACGAAGGGCTTTGAAAGGCACTTAGAGGATTTTTTAATTTGATCCTGGAGGTGATCGGGGAGCCACTGGAGTTTATTGAATGGAGGGGTGATATGGTCAGATCTATGCTTTTGGAAAATCAATTTAACAGTAGAGTGGAGGATGGATTATAATGGGGAGAGACTTGAAGCAGAGGGAGACCAGTCAGCAGGCTATTACAGTAATCCAAGTGTGAGGTGATGAAGCCCTGTTCCACAGTGTCTGCAGTGTCAAAACAGCTTAGAGAACAGCTAGGTGACTCACTGGGCCTGAAATCATGAAGACCCTGACTTTAAATCTGACTTCATACATTTAATGTGTGACCTTGGGGAAATCACTTAAATTGTTTGCCTCAGTTTTTTCATTGCCTTAGTTTTTTCGGCTGTAAAATGGGGAATCAAAATAGCATCTCCAGGGTTGTTTTGAGGATCAAAAAATATTAGTAAAGCTCTTAGCACAGTGCCTAGCTCATAGTAGACACTGTATAAATGCTGTTATTGTTATTGTTATTATTATTATTATCACTCAAGGAGAAATATGTTTTTGTGGTAAGTGAAATGCAATAATGGGGAAACTGAGGCATATTTCTTTGAGCGAGGATTAGTTTATTGACAGTGATTTGTATAACTGTTAATAAAGTGGGTCAGACTGGCCCCCTCAGTCAAGTTTAGTGACTGAGGTAAAAAACCTTCTTTATTGAGATGCAGAAAAGGAGAGGTAGGGGTAGTTGGGGAAAGTGAGGTGGCTTTTAGGTGTAACTGACCACACCTTCTGTGATGATTAAGGAATGTTAAGGGCTTTAAGGGATTCACCTGCCTCTTACAATCTTGACTTGGAGACTGGAACCATCCATTTTGATCTCTTGGAGTGTGTGTAATTATTATTTAAATACAGCAGTTTGTTTAGTCATTTTCCAGATAGTGAAAACCTACTTTATTTCCATTTTTTCCCCTGCTACAAAGAGTGCTGTGCTGCTATGAATATTTTGGTGTATATAGGACCTTTCCATCTTTGCCTTTCTTGGGGATATATGCTTAACATTGGTCATCTCTGAGTCGAAGGGTATGGTCTTATATATTTGTGTAAATTCCTTGTACATCTTAGATATTTATACCCTTGTTAAGACACGTTGGCTGCAA
Source organism: Vombatus ursinus (assembly GCF_900497805.2). Classification (NCBI taxonomy): domain Eukaryota; kingdom Metazoa; phylum Chordata; class Mammalia; order Diprotodontia; family Vombatidae; genus Vombatus; species Vombatus ursinus. The sequence continues at coordinate 38,383,483 of NW_020954557.1, read as the reverse complement.
AGGCTTTTTCCCCCCTTCAGAAGGCAGTGGTTTCTCATCTTAGTCTTTTTTTTTTCTTCCAGTTATGTCCAACTCTTCTTGACCCCATTTGGGGTTTGCTTGGTAAAGATACTGAATTATTTTAGCCATTTTTTTTTTCTCCAGCTCATTTTACTGAGACCAACAGGGTTAAGTGACTTATCCAGGTTCACACAGCTACTAAGTATCTGAGGCCAGATTTGAACTTGGGAAGATGAATCTTCCTGACTTCAGGCCAGACATTTTATCCACTGTGCCACCTAGCTTCTTAACCTAATTGCCTTCATTTTGTTTGTACAAAAGCTTTTTTTTTTTGATATCATAAAAGCATCAAGAGATCTTGATAACTGTCTAGCATCCTTTATCCCTCTGCTTTAATTTCTTGTTATCTGATATTCCTTGGACAGGTAGAAAAAACTATTCATCATGCTTCTCATGAAAACCTTTTCATATAATAATGCAGACCCTCATCATCTCATGTCTGCATTACTACAATAGCTTCTTAGCTGGCTTTCCCATATTCAATCTTCTTCTCTCCATCCTAGACTGAATACTACTTACAGACTTTGGCTTTCATCATGGCATTCTTCTATTTAAAAAAAAGTTCAGTTTCCTGTCATCAAATAAAATTCTTCCACCAATTTTCAAGGCTCTTCATAATCTAGTACTATTCTACCTATCCAACTTTTATTTCCCACCACTCCCAACATTCTCTATATACTATTCAGGATACTCTTTTAAAAATATTATGTCTTTTGTTTTTATATAATTTTTATTTCCCAATCTATACCTCCCCTCAAGAACCATCCACAGTAACGCAGTGAAAAATTAAAACACAGTTGAATAAAAATAGGAAATGTGTTATAAATGCTGTAAGGAACAAATAGAATATGTTATGTTCCACATTCATAGCTCCCACCTCTGCAAAAAAAGGGAGAAGCCTGCATTTTCTCATAGGATTGTCTTTTTACTATCAAATGAACACACTATTTTCTTTACCGTATGAGTACTCCTATTTTCTTCTTCTCTCCTTGGCGTGACCAAAGTACTACTCCCTTGTTCTCTGATTCTTCTAGCCTTTATGGATCTTCCTATCAAAAAAAAAAATTCACACCATTTACTATATATATTACATATGTTTATAATTTAATGTACATGTATTTTGCCTCCTCAACTAAAGTCTGCTGCTCCCAGGGAACTTTCACTGCTTTTATGTTTTCCCTCTGTGCTGATTAATAGAGATTAGCTATGCAGGAAGTACTTAGCTGTATAGAATAGTACACTAATAGGCATATGTCTAAATGCAGAGTCCCAAGGAGGGATTTTTTTTCGTTATTTTTATTTGTATGCTCAGAACCCACCACAGTGTCTGGCAGATAATAGGTACTTAATAGGTGTTTATTGATTGATTGATAATTTATATTTAATGCCCATTGTTGAGATTATATTAGTGTTTTCTGTATTGGTGGAATTATATGTAAAGTACATCCCTAATTTTTAAACAGTGAATATTCTTTTTGGGGTGATTTTGAAATGTGTTTCATCATGCAGGGTTTAAGAGAAGCACTTCTGCAGGTGTTTCCATGACCAGTATAGAAAAAACTAGTTGTTTACAGTAATTATAAATATTATAGCAAGGTAACATTGCTTAGAAAAAATAAAATGATAGAATAGGAGGTGTTCAGAATGATATAGTGTCCAAGAAGCAGGAAGTAATCTTTCTTTTCATTCTTTGCATTTAGTCAGGTTCTTTTACTAGCTTTTTTAAGATAAAGGAAAAATTAAAGAAGGTTTAAAGGAAAAAGAAAATTAAAAGAGTCTCTTATTTACCTTGTAAAACTTTTCCCCCCCAATGTAAGCGTTGAAGACTGAATATCAATTGTGTATCTGTCCTATGTAACTTTTAAAATAACATTATAGAAATGCATGGAAGAGTGAATTTGCCAGGGAGTAGGAAGTAAAAATCAAAATATAGACAAGTTTTAATTTTAATTTTCTTCTTTTCTTAACTCTGTGTGCATTCTGGCTTGAGTGGCCTCATCACTCAACTGAAACTGCTCTCTGTAGTTATAATGACCTCTTAATTGTCAAATCTCATGACATTTTCTTAATTCTCATACTTGATATTTCTGCAGCCTTGGACACTGTGGATCATCTTGATATCCCTTTGCTGTTCTTTCTCTTCTCTCCAGAGGACATCTCCTTGATATTCTCTTCTCTAATGATTTTCATGATACCTGACAGGTTCTCCTCTTATCTTCTTACTGTTCCTTTTTGGTCTTTGTTGGATCTTCATCCAGGTCTTACTTACTAATTAGAGTCACTGAAGGCACTGTCCTGGTCGTCCTCTCGCTCTGTATTTTCACTGCTAATCTCATCAGCTTTCATAATGTAGCATAGACATTATCATGTCTGTGCTGATGATTCTCACATCTGCTTGTCAGACCTGTTTTTCAACCTTCCAGTCTCATATCTCCACTTGGCTAGTAGACATCTATCTTGTAGACATCTTAACAGGTCCAAAACTGAACTCAAAGCATATCTTTCCCCCTAATTCTCCCTTCTTCCTAATTTCCATGTTATTGTTGAGGACACTGCCATCATTCTAGTTGACGCTCACAATCTAAGTGTGGTCTTTGATTCTTCACTGTTTTCTTCCCCTCTTCCCCTCCCTCCCCCACACTATTCATTGTGTTGTGAAGGCCTTTCAATTTTATTTTTATAATATGTCATCTTCTCTTTGAGACTGCTATCACTCTGGTGCAGGCCCTCATCACCTCACACCTGGACTATTGCAGTAGCCCACTGGTCAGTCTCCGAAGGCTCTTTCCATTACAGCCCATCTTCTACTCAGTTGCTAAATTGGTTTTCTAATAGAACAGATCTGACCATACCATCTTCTCCATTCAATATTCTTTTCTACAGGATCAATTATAAAATCTTCTATTTGGCTTTAAAGTCTCTTCATAACTTGCCTCCTTTCTACCTTTCCAGTCTTATACTTTACATCCCCCTTATAACACTACACACACACTCTGCCATTCAGTGACCCTTGGCTTCCTTGTTCTTCACACATGACATTTCACCTTTCAACTCCGGGTATTTTCACTGCCTGTCCCTCATGCCTGGAATCTTCTTCCTCTTCATCCTCCTATATTCCTTGGCTTCTTTGATATCTCAGCTACATCCCCACCTTCTGCAAGAAGCCTTTTCCAGCCCTCCTTAATTTTAGTACCTTCCCAGTTTGTACTTAGTTGGTGTGTTGTCTCCCCCATAGACTATGAACTCCTTGAGGACAGACACTGTCTTTTGCCTTTCTTTGTACCCTAGTGCTTACCACAGTTCCTGGCATATAGTAGGTGCTTAATAAATGCTAGTTGACTTGACTTAATAGCTTAGATGAGAATGCAGAAAATCCAGAAATCCTCTTCACCTCTCAGCAAATGTTACTTCTTTTTCTAATAACGAAACTAACTGAATAGAATTGATATTAACCAGCCTTCCCTGATAAGAAAGAATGAAGAATGGAGGCAGTGCAGGGAAGTGATTTATACATTGACTGTAGTCTAATGAATAATTGGGAGCTATAAAGCAGCTATACTTCAGCTTTTAAAGGCTTTAGATGTACTTACCTGAGATTTATCTGTTAGGTTTTTTTGGACTTTGTAAGATCAAAGCAGCTAGGTGGCACAGTACATAGAGTACTGAACTTGATGTCAGGAAAACCTGAGTTCAAAATCTGCCATCAGACACTAGCTGTAAAATCCTGAACAAGTCACTGAACCTCCATCTGCTTCAATTTCATCATCTATAAATGGGGGATAATAATAGCTCTTATCTTCCATGGTTATTGTGAAGATAAAATGAGATATTTGTAAAGTGCATTCTAAACCTTAAAGTACTACATGTTCAGTTGTTTTCCAGTTGTGTCTGACTCTTTGTCACCCCATTTGGGGTTTTCTTGGCAAAGATGCTGGAATGGTTTGCCATTTCCTTCTGTAGCTCATTTTACAGATGAAAAAACCAAGGCAAACAGGGTTAAGTGACTTGTCCGGAGTCACACACCTTAGTAAGTATCTGAGGCAAGATTTGAACGAAGGAAGATGAGTCTTTGAGACTTGAGGCCTTGTGTTTTATCCCATTGCACCACCTAGCTGCCCCAAAGCACTATGTAAATGCTAGCTATTGTTGTTATTATTATTAAAGTATTATACTCCAGCTTTTTAAAAAAGAGTACTATAAGTAGAAGTAACTTATTTTGTTTTCTAGGCATCTTTAAATGCTAGTGATGTACCTCCTTCTGTTGTAAAAGAAGATTTTCTTGATGACCTTAAAGAAACTAGCATTTCATATTCACAAGAAGCAGATGATAGGGTATTCAGAGCTCATGGTAAGATCCCTGAGCATGAAATCTTATTTTCAAATTCTTGCCTAAAAGTTCTTTTAACTTAAGGGGTTTTTTTTATTTGTTTTATTTTGAACCAGGTCATTGTCTACATGAGATATTTTTGCTCAGGGAAGGAATGTTTCAACGAGTTCCTGATATAGTATTATGGCCAAGTAAGTTATGTGTATGTGTGTGCATAGCCCCTGAGTGCACATGTACATGTAGCACTATGTGATGGTTATAATTTTGGATTTTGGTTTGACACTATTAGAACTTAAGTAAATTTGCATTTAAGAAACATGCCGTTCTTTCATGTTATAGGTCATATAAAATTAGGATAATACTGTCTGTCTCCAGGAGAATCTGTAGTGATATAATTATAAACACATAGTACTATGGAAAGAGCACTGGACTTGGAGGCAGAGGACCTGGGTTTCAGTTCTCAGTTCCCAACCTCCTTGACTATATTATTTTATCATAAAGTGGGGTTAACAGTAGTTCCTGTATTACTTATTTTTTTAGGGTAATTTTGATAAAGCTCTTTTGTAAACCATTGAGTGCTATAGAAATGAATTTTTTCCTTTTTTTTTTTTTTTTTTGGCAAAGGAGGTAGCTTGTAAGAGATTAGAAAGCTGCCCATTATGCCAAAGGGAACAGAAAGTTTTAAGAGTTCCTTAGTTATTTTATGACATTATTTCATGTAATAGCTTATACTCATATATCAGAATTTTACAAACAATATTATTGAAACTTAAGATAATTTGATTGGAAGATATCCCCCAAATTATGAAAAATGCTGAAATACAGATATGCTTTTTTTTGTTTGTTTTTTTAAGCAATTGGGGTTAAGTGACTTGCCCAGGGTCACACAGCTAGTAAGTGTCAAGTGTTTGGTCTGAGGCTGGATTTAAACTCAGGTCCTCCTGATTTCAGGGCCTGTGCTCTATCTACTGTGCCACCTAGCTGTCCCCAGATATGCTGTTTTACAGGAACTTCAAATATAATATTAATCAACAAGTATTTGTTGAATACTTACTAAATGTTTAGCAATATTTTGGATACTTTGGGAGATGAAAAAAGCAGTCACTAAATGTAGAAACTATTGTCTCTTGCATCTAACTCTTCCTTTCAATTATCATTTCCATAATCCTAGGTCAGGACCTAATCACTTGGACAATAGCAGCCTCCTAAGTAATCTCCTTTTCTCTAATGTTTTGTTTTACAGTACGTCCTGCATATATAACATTCCTGTTATCTCTTTCATTAAATCTTCTTTGGTTTGTTGACTTTGAGGTCAAGTTAAAGTATTCTGTCTGTAATTAAAGACAGAACCTTTCCTGTATCTACTTTTGCCATTCTTAACTATTTAAAGTATATTAGAGTTTTTTTTTTAATTCCAAAAATTTTAAATATTGTAGAATTTTAGTAGAGTGTAAGACATTGTATATGCCATAGTGCTTTTTGATAATAGGTACCAAATAAATATTTGTTGGGAATAAATAATTTCTGGACAACTCAGATGTTATCGAAATTAGGTGACTCATTAGTTTTCTCTTTATTCTTTAATAGAGTGTCATGGTGATGTAGTTAAGATTGTGGATTTGGCCTGCAAACATAATCTTTGTATCATCCCATTTGGTGGTAGGTATTATGTCTTTTGAGCTTTAACATAAAATTGATTTTTTTTCTTTTCTTTATTTTAAATTTAAAATGTTAATCTCAATCATTTTGTTCCTCCAAACTGAAAAGTCATGTGGTTGTTTGTGTCGTTGTAATAATCTATAAAAGTTGTTCAAAAAGTTAAATTTAGAAGGTTAACTAATAAATTATACAGTATATATTGATATAGGTTATATTAGGTACATTTGACATTTTATATTTTTTAATACTTTAACAATGACTTTATATACTTTTAGTTAAAAATAATGCAGTGTAGTAATAATAGCTGTTACAATACCTAAATAAAGCTGTGGTACAAATGTAAAAATTTCTGCTTCAGAAAGTTGTCATTAATTTGTTGGCATTCATGGAGAGAATATTTTCAGGTGACAGTATGAAAAATTGGTATATAAAGTTTCAGGAAAAGCAGGGCACCATTGATGTAGTATAGACTGGAAGACTAACAGATGCAATAACTGATATATTGAAGGAATACATAGACTCAGTTCTTCAAGGCAGAAGAGTGAATTTTCTTGTAAGCTTCAAGAAAAATTCACTGTTCTTTGGAACCATGTCTGCCATTCTTTATTGTGTTCCCCAGATATTCTTGTGTAAGCGTAAACTTTCTTTCTTTGGTAGTTGCCAAAGATTTGCCATTTGTGAAGGCTAGTAACCTTTTGACCTTTTGGTAAAGTCAAAAAAAGGTTAAGTGTCCATCTCGCCCTCTTGTTTCACCTCTGCCTTTGGTCACTCCCACCATCCCTGTTCCCACCTTTGTTCTCCACATGTACAGATGAATTAAAGTAGAGAAAATACAACTGTCTGGACTGAGTCTGCTACAGATTTATGCTATATAACCTCATCTAGGCTCTCAGTACTTCTAGGTCACTACTGTACTCATCATAGCAGCTCTTAAAAACTTATTCATTCCTCCTCAAACTTCCTATGGTTCTCCCTTCCCCTTCCCTTATAGTTGAGAACTTTGCATCCTGGAAAAATTGAGGCCATACACCAAGAGGTCCCTCTTCAACTCATCATGTACTTTCTGCCCTTACCTCCTTTACCCATTTCCCATGATGAGGTGGTGCTTCTCCTTGCCACGACCAACTCCTCTACATGCACAAGGGATCCCATTCCATCTCATCTCTTCCAGCAGATTGCCTCTTTTCTTATCCTCATTCTCATGTATCTTTAATTTCTCCCTGTCTGTTGGTTGCTTCTCTACTGCTTTCTAACATGCTCACGTCTTTCCCATCCTCAAGAAACCCTTATTGGATCCTTCCATTCCCACCAGCTATCATCCCATATCTATCCTGCCTTTTGTGACCGAAAGCTGTCTACAGTAGGTTGCTGCGCTTACTCTCCTTTCACTCTCTTCTTAACTCTATAGCTTGGCTTCCAACTTTATCATTTAACTGAAACTACCTTCTCTGAAGTTACTAGTGATCTCTCAATCATCAAATCCAGATGTTTTTTCTCAGTCCTCATTCTTTCTGACCTCTCTGCAGCCTTTGACACTGGTGATCATCCTTTTCTTGATACCTTCTATACCCTCTTCTCTCTAGGTTTTTTGGTACTCTGTTCTCTCCTTGTATGCCTTCTGTCTATCTGATCTTCTCAGTGTCCTTTGCTGAATCTTCATCTAGGTCATGCCTAATAACCTGAATGCTCCAAAGTTCTCCTCTCCCCAAATATCTCAACTCCCATAGATTCAGTTATCAGATGTACTTGTCCAGCTCTAATCTCTTTCCTGGATTCTTTTCGCATATCACCAGATGCCTATTAGATATCTTGAATAGGATTTTCTGTAGACATCTTCAAACCAACATGTCTAAAATTGAACTCCTTATCTTTCCCTCCAAACCTCCCTTTCAAAACTTCTCCTGTTACTATTGAGGGCACTACCATCCTCCCAGTCCCCTGGGCTCAAAACTTAGGTGTCATCCTCACTTCCTCACCCCCGCATGTCTGTACCAAGACATATAGATCTCACCTTCATAACATCTCTCCTTCACTTCTTTGATACTATCACCATTCAGGTGCAGGTTGTCATCTCCTCATATCTGGGTCTGCCTGCCACAAATCTCTCCCCACTCCAGTCTATGCCTCACTCAGCTGCCATTTTTCTAAAGGATCAAATTTTAAATTCTCTGTCATTTAAGTTCGTTCATAACCTTTCTCCCCACCTTTCCAGTATTCTTGTACCTTACTGTTCTTCAGCTCCCCCTCCCTGACCCACAAATATCTTTGATCCAGTGACACCAACTTCTTTGCTATTATTTGAACAAGACACGCCTGACTGGGCATTTTTGCCAGCTGTCTCCCATGCCTGGAATGCTCTCCCTTCTCATCTCCTGGTTTCCTTCCAGTTCCGGTTAGAATTTCACTTTCTATTAGAAGCCTCCCCCAGTTCCTTTTAATTCTGTCACCTTCCCTTTGTGGATATTTATCCTTTTTTATTTATCTTATTTATCCTTTAAAAAGCTTATTTGTACATAGTTGTTTTCTTGTTGTCTCCCCAGTGAGATTGTGAGCTCCTCAAGGGCAGGTACTGTTGTTTACCTTTCTTTGCATCCCCAGTGCTTAGCACTGTGCCTGGCCCTTAATAAATATTTATGGACAGGTGAATGTAGTATTTTTTTTCCAAGGTGTTTTGCATGTTGAGGTAATTCAAAACACAATTTGCCACTTCTTATTGTGCAACTTTTTAGGGACTCCAAATGGTTATGAGAAAAAGAAGGCCTAAATTAGTTATAGAAGGTTTGGTTTCCTTGCATGGCATTGCATACATTTGTTACAAATTAAATTGGTCATATTTTTTAATAGTTCAGAGATGGTAGGAAGTCAAAGATTGTAGGTTATTTTCCTCTCTGGTTTTGACTCTCGGTGACTCTCATTTGGTTCTAGCTTTAAAGAAGTAGACTGGTAGTTAGACTAATTTCATCTGAGCAGTCGATGGTTTATTTGATTAGCATTGAAAAGTTTTATTATATTGTGACATGCTTATTCTTTAGACAATTACATAGAAAGGTAACAGTTATTTAAATGTTTACTTTGTGATAAATAAACCACCTATGTACATTTAAAATAGTCTATATGTGTATATGTGAATTTCATCAAGCCATTTTGTTAGAGAAATGTAAAAACAATTCCTACCTTTATTATATCAGCAGATCCCATGGAATAGGATAGCGAAGGAAAAAAGTGTGGTCTACAATTCTAAATACTTTTCTCCCCATAATGATCAGTGGGTCACAAGTCTTTTAACCGTATTAAAGGTTCTTTAAACCTTTGGGGACCCCAATTTGGATGTGTGCCGTTACCTGCAGAGAAGGAGATAGATGAAAGCATATTCCTTTTTTTTTCAGCTTCTTGGTGTTTTTTTATATACAGTACCTAGTTCTTTACAGTTATAAAAAATTGACCAAATAAAATAAGTCGTGGCCTCTTTCCTAGCAAGGATATCTGTGTAATGTATGTGAAGGAATTGCTTTGTTATATGTAGATATCAGAGTTATAGTCAAATATTTAAATCTCTTAATTTATATTTCCTGTTTTGACAGGAGGAACAAGTGTTTCATCTGGACTGGCATGTCCTGTAGACGAGAAAAGAACAATTGTTTCATTGGACACTTCGCAAATGGTATGAGAGTTTCATAAAAGTATTATAGGATATAACATAGGCACTTACAATTGTTTAAAATGCCCTTTTCTTCCCTTTATTGCATCTTCTTTCAAAACAGTAATAAAAAAACCACATGTATTACGTCACACATTTTGTTTATAATTTATGTTCTTTTTTCTATAAGAAATGTTTATTTACTGGAATTCTTCTTCCCCTTTCTTTTCCCCTTCTCATCTTTTCCTATCTTCTATTCTTTCCTCTTATTTTCCCCATATTGTTTTTATTGTCCTTTGCCTTTTTCCCTCTTATCTTACACAGGTAAATATATTTTTTAAAGACCTATTCCTACCTTTTTATATGACCATCATCTGTCATTTTAAACCAAATGTTGACACAATTATGTCACAGGATTAAAAACATTAGGAAACAGTGGGATGTATAAGTAGAGGTTTGTATTTATAAGATATGGTATTTACAATATTTTGTTTAAAATCACAAATCTACATAGTGTACTTAAATATTATAAAAATAAGTGCCAGAGTATTCAGAAAGATTATAGTATTCAGAGTTCCTGAAGAAATCACCTTAATTAAATCTCTTCATTAAAACACCTCATCATCATATACTTTTGGTGATGGTGTTATAGTTGGGCACTCATAAACACACAGAGTAGTTATAGTAATATAGCACATCTTTTTTTTTTTTAACTTATATTTTGTACATATAATCTTACTATGTAAGCTGATAAAAGGGGACACTATCAAGTTAAAATTCACCCTCAACATGTCCAAAAAGGGGCTCATTATTCCTTTGGAACCCACAACTCTTGAGAATTTTCCTTTTTGTGTAGAGGGTACCACCATTCTTCCGGACACCCAGGTTTACAACTTCAGAACTCTCCTTGACTCCTCACACTGTCACACCTTTATATACAGTTAGTTGCCAAGTATTTGTTGATTCTGTCTCCACAATATCTCTCATTTCCATTCTCTGAGAAGTAGCCTGGCATACTAGAGATAGAATTTGATGTGGAGTCAAGAAGTCCTTAGTTTTGTTGCCCTGGGAAAGTCACTTAACCTTGTTGCACCTTGCTTTCCTCACCTCTTTTTTTTGGGGGGGGGGTGAGGCAATTGGGGTTCAGTGACTTGCCCAGAGTCACACAGTTAGTGAGTGTTATGTGTCTGAGTCTGGATTTGAATTTAGGTCCTCCTGATTCCAGGGCCGGTGCTCTATCCACTGTACCACCTAGCTACCCCCTTTCCTCACCTTTTTAAAGTGAGAGAGTTGGTCTTAATGGCCTCTGAAGTCCCTTCCAGCTCTAAAATCCGTGATCCCGTCTCTCCACCCATGCAACCATTGAAATTGTCATGACCCTCTTCACTTTGGGCTGGGGCTATTGAAATACCTTCCTAATTTCACTCCCTGCCTTAAGTCTGCTCTCTCCAGTCCACCCTCTGAATAGCTGCTAGAGTTATATTCATGAAGTATCCATGTCATTCTCTTGCCCAATAAGTAAATTGTAGTGGCCCTCTGTTAACTCTAGGATCAAATACCAGCCCTCTGTTTGACTTTATAGCCCTTTCTAGCATGTTTAAACATTCCTTCCCTTCTTGCCCAGTGTAATCTAGCCAAATGCATCTTTTTCCTGTTCTTCACACACAAAATGTCATCCCCCTCTTCTGTGCTCTTGTACATGCTGTTGCCTGTTCTTGGAATGAACTCAGTCCTTGGTTTCCTTTGAAGCTCATACCAAGCTCCATTTTCTCCATGAAACCTTTATTGATTACTACTCTTATTAATACCCCATCTCCCTCATTCTCTTGTGTTTTACACACACACACACACACACACACACACACACACATACACACATACACACACACACACACTTTCTCTCGTGCGTGTCTCTCGTCTGTCTTTCTCATTGTCTCTCCAAATAGAATGTGTCTGCGTATTCTAAGCTTCAGGGTAGTGGCTGTTTCTTTTCTGTCTTTGTATACCCAGCATCTGGCACAGTACCTGGAACATACTAGCTTCTTAATAAATGCTTACCAATTGAGTAATTGAATGTATATGAAGTTTTGTGTTGGAATTTCTATAGGATGAACCATTTCTTTAGTTTGTACGTATTCATTTCTTGTAAATGATGTACATTAAAATTTAGGAGCCTAAATAAACTTTTTTTTTTCCCAAATATCCCATGCTTAGCCTTCAGCCTTGTGGCACCCTTTGTCCATTCTTGTTTCCATTGAAACCAGTAACATTTATGTGTATAACTGATTCTTTGCATCTAATCTCCCATATGTGTATATTCACAAATAAAATGGAATCTGAAATATAATAGGAATTAGAATTAAAATACTTTTTGTATTAGGTTGCATTTTGTTTCCAGAACTTGATGACTTTTCTGGTTATTACTAATTATAATTGAGTGTTCTCTACTTGATGCAATTCAGTAACTTGTAAATCATCAGATATCTTTATTTATATTTGAGTGCCAATAACAGTAATATTTTCTTTGCACACTTGAGTAAGTATTTGGAAATGATGACCTAAGCTCTCTTAATGAGTTTACCCTCAAGTAGTGTACATAGTTGTGTGCCTTAAGAGGCAGCTAGGTGGTACAGTGAATAGAACACTGGGCTTGGAGTCAGGGAGCCCTGTGTTCAGATACAGACTAGCTTTGTAACCTTGGGCAAGTTAATTAACTTTCAGTTTCAGTTTATCTGCAAAATGGGGCTAATAGTAGTACCTAGCTTGTTGTGAGGATCCAGTGAGATAATATATGTAAATCACATCGTTATTAAGTAACTAAAATACTAGATAGTATAAAATACTGTTACTTAAATAACTGTAATCTCTTACTGAATTTTGATGCTGCTTCCTGGTATCTAAAGTCTATTGTTTGTAAACTCCCTCCGTCCACCTCCTAGCTCCCTTTAAAGCATTCCCGAAATGATGCTGTTTTGCCATATTTTAACATGGTATGTCGTGAGAAAAAATGTTGGATTTGGAGTTAGGAGAAGTCTGGGTTTGGATTCATTCTCTGATACTAGCCAGTAGCCATGAACAATTCATTGAACCTAATCTTAGTTTCCTCATTTATAAAATTAGGATAATACTTACAGTACCAGGTTGTTTGTTACAATCAAATGTCCATAAATTGCTTTGCACAGATTTTAATATGTTGTATAAAATGCCAGCAATTATTAGTTTATTTTCTATTGAAATGGAATTGATGTACTTGCAAAACTCGTTTCTAGTCTTAGAATTTTCTTTAAAGAGTATCCCTCTAATTGATTCTTTCTTTAAAAAAAATTAGAGATAGATTCATATGTTTCATAGGTTTAGAACTTGAGAGGCCTATCAGAGATGTTATCTAGGCCAGTGGCCATCATTTTATGGACAAGAAAATGGAGGCTAGAGAAGTTAAATGACTTGCCCAAGGCCATGCAAGTAGTAAGTAGCACACCTAGGACAATAGCTTAGGTTCTCTCATTCCATACCTAGTGTTCTTTTCCACTGTTCTAATAGGGATGCGGTCTTTTTTGTTGAGGAAGACATTGGTGAAGGACTCTGGGGTGGTGCTATGCAAATGGTTGAAGGAAAAGCACTTGACTTGGAGAACTTTTTTCAAGGTCTCGTAATCTTTGGAGTTCAAGACCTGAAACTTCTTGTGTTTCCACAAATCAGAGTTTATGTTTCCTCTACCTTCTTTTTGTGAGCAATTAGAATAACTAGTACAGATGTTATGCAAACTTTGTGTGTGTGTGACCAGAAGATTCTAAATGTTACTTAACAGGTACCAGTTAAACAAAATGAAAGACACTTCTTATTACTAAAAAAATAAGTTATGAGTTTGGACTGTATGTAAAGATTGATTCAAATGTGAGTGTTTTTATACTTAATTTTTTTTATAGAAGTCATAACTTTGGTAAGTACTGCCAGATGGTATTTTGTTTTTTAGTTTTGAACATAAGGAAGATCTGTGTTGCCTTCCTTCTAATCTGACCAAGAGTCCCCCTTAAATGGGAAATAATGCAAGGGTTCTATATCCTGCATTCAAATCTGTTTCCAAATATTATTTTCTCATATCATAACTATCTGTTGATGTCTTGCTTAACTACAGTTGATTGTCTGATTTGGATTGGTGTCAGTATATAAAAATTTCAACCTAAACTCTGTTATGAGCGTTATTATGGGGGGATAAATATGGAGAATGACATCTAAATTAGAACCCCCTTCTTTCCTATTAAAATTATTCATTATTTAGCCCAGGGTTAGCAAATCTGGCCTGCTGTTCTTTTTTGTATGGCTGAGCTAAGAATGGTTTTTGTATTTTTAAATATGATAAAACTTTATCAAAAGATGTAAAAAACCATTTTTAGCTTGCAGGCTGTACAGATACAGGGTAGTGGCCAGATTTGGCCCTTCTTTTTTGGTTCCTGGTCTGCTGACCCCTAATTTAAACTCATATTACCTTGAAAAGCATGTAGTCTTAGCATTTGATTTTAAATATCTGATTAACTAGAGCTCTTGCCATTTTAGATTCACCTCTTAAGTGGTATCGTGCTACTTGAAGAGTACTTCATAAGTATTACTTGGTTGACTTATGATACCTCCCAAACTTCAAAATGTAGTTAACTGTATGTTTAGGAAATGAAATTTATAGTATTAAGTATCTTTTGACTTCATTGATTTTGTTAAGCAGTATGTGTGACTATAATTATAAGTTTCAAAAACTTTGAGCTTTGTGTAGTCTAAAAGCATTTCCAAGACATTCTCCTATTCTTTGACTTGTAGGGTTGAAAACCCGTAGTTCGTAGATTTAGAGGAGGAAGGGACTTTAAAGGCTGTGATATCAGTTACATTTTGCAGATGAGAAACCTGAAGACCAAGGAGTTTAAGACTTGGGGGGTAGGGAACCTGCGGCCTTGAGGTGGCCCTCTAGGTCCTCAGGTGCAGCCCTTTGATTTAATCCAAACTTCACAGAACAAATCCCCTTAATAAAAGAATTTGTTCTGTAAAATTTGGACTCAGTGTAAAAATCTGCAGTGTCCCACAACACTCCCCCTCTGCAATGAAAGGAGAGAGGTATATTTTCTCAACTTTTCTGAGGCCAAACTTTAGACCACTTACTTCTTACTTCTTGCATCCACGATTCTAGTAGTATACTCCCTCCATCAACACCTCCCAGAACTTGCTCTTTGGCTAGTGAGTTGTTGTGGCTAAAATGTGTGGCAGCAAATCTACTGATCTTGGGATAGATACTCCCAAGCTTATTTAAATTAATCATCAGATGAACCGTATTCAAACCATACTCAAAACCTTGCCAGCTTGTTAGAAGCTGTCAAAGCTTCTGTCTCGCAGGCAAAACCTTGAGAATCACCACAGCTACACTGTTGCTATGATCCAAACTTAAATGTTATTATCTGTAGTACTACTGTCCACAAGATTAAAGTAAGCTGAGACAAATCTGTAGTTCAAGGAACATGCCTTCTGATGTGTCTGATCTTACCAAAGAATCAATTGGTAACAATCAATCCATTGAAACCACCTAAAAGAGGCCACTATAGAAGGCCCAGCTGCAGTCCAGCCTTTTCTCTCCCTTCACTACACCTCAAGTGAAAAAAAACTTGTTAAATGAGTCCACAAGTTTGTGTTATGTAAACATGTCCTTCTAAACCCTTTTATTCATCTTCTCTTGACTCACTTTGACATTCTCTACAATGGCTGTTCTAAATCTTTGCTTCAAGCCCTCAATGCCAACCCAGCTCCCTACTACTCACACACACACACAC
>NW_020954557.1:38357802-38367983 GCF_900497805.2 Vombatus ursinus | reverse complement strand
CCCAACCCCCTCCCCCTGCTTTATTTTCTTTCTTTTTAAATTCTTGTTATGAGGGGGTAGTTCACTAGGTTGAGGGGGGGATATATTCAGGAATGACTATGATATAAAAACAAAATGTGTCAACAAAAATAAGATAAATTTTAAAAAGAAGTAGTTTGTCCTCATGGTTTTTGTAATGAAAAGATAAATTTCCGTTATTTGTCTGGAAATTTAGTAACATAAGATTGTCTTTCAGGAAGGCTTAGTAGTCATGAGTAAATGGAGCCTTTCAAATCCAGAAAGAAGCTGAAGAAAGTATAATATTTGGTCACTTTTCTGCCTTATCCTACTTGAGAAATTATATTCTCACAGAACTAGGTAAGTGACTACATAGTTATGGAAATCTAATCCAGCTTCCTTTTTTAACAGAATCGAATCCTCTGGGTTGATGAAAACAATCTGACTGCTCATGTAGAAGCTGGTATAACAGGACTAGAGCTGGAGAGACAGGTATGGTACCTTTTTTTAAAAATAACTTTTCTTTTTTCAATCAGCAAAAATCTTCTCCTTCACCCAATTGAGAATGAAATAAAAACAAAATGTCTGGTTATAAACTTGTATAGTTAAGCAAGACAGATTTGTGCATTGACAGTTTCTAAAAGAAATGTACATACGTACATAAATTATATTTCATTCTGTTATCTGAATTTTTAACCTTTCTGTCAGAAGGTGAAAAGCATGCTTCCTCATTAGTCCTTTGGAATCGTGGTTCTTCATTATGTTGATCATAGTTCCCAAGTCTTTCAAAACTATTTTTCTTTATAGTATTGTTGTCTTTGTATAAATTGTTCTTTTGGTTCTGTTCACTTCACTTTACCTCAGTTCAGTCAAGTTTCTCCAGGTTTCTTTGAAACCATCCCCTTCATCATTTCTTACAACACAATGATATTCTATCACACTTATGTCCATAACCTATTCATCCATTCTCCAGTTGATGAGCCCTCCTTCATATTCCTTCCTGTTCTTTGAAGGCTACCTCAAAAAGAGCTTCAAGTATTTTGTATGGCCTTGGAGTTTGTTTTTCTTAAGACTAATCCCGCCTTCTTATTCCCTCTTTTTTTCTTCTTTCCTTTCCCTCCTATTTCCCTGTTGAGTGAAATATAGTTTTGTACTCAACTGATTGTGTGTGTTCTTCTGTCCTTTGACCAGTTCAGATGAGAGTGAGGTTGAAGTGTGAGCTGCTTTTCCCATCCCCTTCTCCTTATTTGTATAGATGTGTACTTGTGTACCCTCATTGTATGAGCTAATTTCTTCCCTACCTTTTCCCCTTCCTTTCCACTCTTGTTTTATGATCATCAAGATATAATAGACAAAACAGAATCACTCTTAGGTTTTTAGTCTAATTAGACTTCTTTTATGACCTTGATGATAATAGGGTTTAGAGGGGGCATGTATCATCTCTTACTAGAATGTAAGTAGTTTATTTTTGATTAGTCCCTTATGATTATTCTTTCATTTTTACCAGTTTATGTTTCTCTTGACTACTATGTTTGAACTTCAAAGTTTGTACACAGCTATTCTTTTCATCAGGAATATTTGCCGGTTCTCTATTTCATTAAAGGTCCATTTCCTCTCCTGTAGAATTAATCTCAGTTTTACTTGGTAAATTATTGGTTGTAAGCATGTATCCTTTACTTCCTGAAATATCATATTCCTAGTTCTCCACTCCTATAGAGTGGTGACTGCTCAATTGTATATGATTCTGACTGACACAGCTTGATACTTTAATTCTTTTTTTTTTTTTTCCCTGATTCCTCACAATACTTTTTCTTTGGCCTGGAAGTTTGGGGTTTTGGTTTTAATGAGGCTGTGGGTACCTCTTTGTAAGTTTGTTCAGTAGTTTGTCTACTTATAATGAATTCTTCATCTGTAAAATGGGGATAATAAGAATACCTACTGTCATAGAGTTGTTGTGATGATGAAATGAGATAACATATTCTGTGCTTTGTAAACCTTAACGCCTCACATAAATGCTAGATATTATTACTATTATACCCATTTTAGCGAAATTACTAAAGATTTAGCAAAATCTTTAGATAAAGTAAACTTTCAAACTCATCTCTAAAACTTAAAATTTATAGTATTAAGCACTATCTTCATAGTTTTTGAATATGTCAAAAGCAAATGTGCTTTATACTTAAAAATCTATAGGACAAATATACAAATAAAACAAGCATACAAAAATGTATTTATGTTGTCATGTCTTTAGCTAGTACTTGTAGATTTTTTTATTTTCATGCAAAGAAAATAAGAAAAAGGGGTGAAAAATATTTCAAAAAACCTTAGTTATACTTAGTGAAATATGTTATGAATATATAATACTTTGCTACTTTCATAAGCATTTTTACTTTAACAATTTTTATCTTTGTGAGGGTAGCAAAGATACCTATCACAGCTACTGTTTGACATTTTCTCTTTAATACTGCCTTGTAGTGAACTTTTTGTTCATATTTTTATTTATGAGTTTATCTTCATTTTAGTAGTTACCATTGTCATAGTTGTTTGAGCCCATTTGTAGTTGATAATGTGGACTTTGTAAAGAGGTATTGAAAGAATTTTTTACCTTAAACAAGTACATTTGTTTTTGAGCTTTTCTTATATAATGCACTTCACAGAATAGAGCTGGAATAAAGATGCCTAAAAACAAAACTCTTTAGAAAACAAGGATTCTCAAATGTGCTTGACTGACACATTACAAACACAGTAATTTTTGATAACAGAGGATGGCCCTTCACGTCCCTGATTTTATCTCTTTTACGATGTAGTATTTTAACCTTTCTCAGTTTTCATTTTTTTTAAAAGGTTAAAATTAAAATTCAAAGAATGTATTTCCTTGAAACTTTCACGACATTTTCCTAGGCTGAAACTTGAGCTGTTTTACCCACCAGTTTATTTGCTTAAATACCAGTGCAGAGCTCTCTTTTTCTTTCAGTAGTAGGCCGCTCTGATATCTCTTCTGCAGAAGCTTTTGGTTTTAGCTGATGTTCTACATTAGGCTTCATCGTTCTTTACTTTCAGCTTCAAGGCCCACCCTTTAACTATTACCAGCCTCACCTAAATTTTCAGGAAAGTTGTTTCTTCTAGAAGATTTTAAATGGCAGAAGGACAATAGGTAGGCAGCACAGATTTCAATTTGTCTTATAGATTTTCATGTATAAAGTGCTTTTGCTTTTGATATATGTAAAAATGTTAATATAGTGCTTAACGCTATAAATTAGAAGTTTTAGAGATCAGTTTGAAAGTTTGCTTTATCTAAAGATTTTGCTAAATCTTTAGTAATTTCATTGAAATGGGTTATTTGATAGTAATAATGTCTAGTTTTTATATGGTGCTTTAAGGTTTGTAAAACAATGTATGTATATTATTTCCTTTGATTATCACAACAACCCTTTGAGAGTAGGTGCTATTTTTATCCCCATTTTATTGATGAAAAGACTGAAGCCAGAGAGGTTAAGTGACTTGCCCAGGGTGACAAAGTTAGTAAGTGCCTAAAATTTGAACTCAGGTCTTCCTGTCCAGCTCTCTTACCCACTGTACTCACCTAGCCCACTTAATGTAGTCAGTATGTCTCTTAGTGTTTTTTCCTAGGAAAATTTCACTGTTAATGTCATATAATTTTCCTTTGTTTAGGAATCCATGTATTCAACATGATATTCCCCCGCAGTATTGTAGATCTAATATGTGTATATTAGTATGTCATCCATATTTTTATTAGAGACTATTATCCTGTGGCTAGTTTATTGCAACTGCTTCCCGGGATTGGTCTCTTTGCTACAAATTTCTCACCATTCCAGTCTGTCCTCAGCACTGCTTCTGAATCATTTTTCCTTAAGCACACTTCAGATCATGTCATTCCCCATTCATTGGCTTCCCACTTGTTGCCTTTAGGAAGAAGAATAAAATCATCTATTTAGCTTTTAAAGCCCTTTACAATCTGGCCCCAACCTGTCTCTCTAGCTTTACTGAATAGGCACTCTTTAAAACATAAGCTGTCAATGAGTACAAACCTGTATCAGTGTAAATGCTTCCAAACCAGTTCTCCACACAGATGAAGCCACAAGTCCACCAACCCCTGCACCACACTGTCATTGTACAGGAAAAAAATTTAAGATATCTAAAGAGAATCGAAGCACAATATAATTTAATCTTTCCTTTATTCTAGTACATATACAAAGTTATTTGGTGATAACTTACTCTCTTTTAGGAAAGAAAATTTTGTTAGCTTAAAAAATCAATTAATCATTTTGCGTTTATTCAGCACTTACTGTGTTCCTGGCATTGTGCTAAGAGCCAGGACACACGTATGTAGAATGAGACAATCCCTACTCTCAAGGAGCTTACATTTAGATGTGGAAGACCAGTACGTTTAAAAGTATATGTAGAATAAATGTTGTTGAGGCGATTAGTTGTGTCCAGCTTATGGTTGGACTTAAGGGATTTTGTTGGCAAACATACTAGATACTAGAGTGGTTTGCCATTTCCTCCTCCAGCTCATTTTTTACAGACAAAGAAACTGAGGCAAGCAGGGTTAAGTGACTTGCCCGGGGTCACGCAGCTAGAAGTATCTGAGGCTGCATTTGAACTCAGGCCCTTTTGACAGGCCTAGTACTCTATCCGCTGCTCCACCTAGCTGTCCACCAAGAAATACTAATAAAATAAACATAAATAAATACAGAGTAACAAAATACATGTTTAGGAGAGAGTACATAAGCACTTAGGGGATCTGGAAAAGCATCATGTAAAAAGCTGCTTCATCTGCTTTTTGTTGTTGTTTGTGGCATTCAAATAGTTTAATGATTCTAATATTTTTTTTCCTCCTTGATCTGTTTTCTAGATCAGTTGTTTTTATTGTTTTGAGATACCTCATATTTTCCTTCAATTTTTTTTAGCCTTTTGACTTTGTTTTCATATTTATTATCGTCTCGTCGAATCATTGGCTTCTACTTAGTCCATTCTAATTTTCAGGAAGTGTGTTGCTGGGACAAGGTTTATGTAACTCTTGTGCCAAGTTGTTAATTCCCTTTCCAGTTCTTTCTTTTGTGGCTGTCATTTCCAGTTTTTCCTTAAGCCTCTCATTTCATTTATAAGTATGTTTTAAAACTATTGCTTCATCCCTTCCAGGAATTCTACTTGAATCTGTGCCCAAGCTGTGATTTTCTCTGAGTCTTTGCTTCTAGATGTTTTGGAGTCATTCTCTTCTTTTGGTGTTTGTGTTTTAAGGTTCCCTGTCACCATATGTTGGGGTTCTTTTTTCTTTGCTCGTTCATCCAGCCTGCTTCCTGACTTAGGACTTCATATTAGGGCTGGACTCTGCCACCCTTTTGGAGGCAGTGTCTCAGCTGGTTCAGTTGTTGCTTTCTTGAGGTGTTGAGTGTTGTGTTTTTCCGGGACCTTGGTGGACAGGCTGGGAATCTGCAAGTACTCAGTGCTTCCAGAGTGCTGTGGTCCAAGGAAAAATTTGATTGCTACCTCCATGGTCTAAGCTCTTTGAGTTCTTAACCTTGGTTTTTTGGTCAGCAACAAGGAAATGCTGCTGGACTCAGGCCCTCTTGATCAGCCAGGAAGTTCTACAGGCTCCTTTTTGGTCTGGGATTCCCATTCTGGTTATTCTTCTGCAACATGGGTGGGATGCTGAAACTCAGATCCTGCTGTGCCTCTGGGGTCTGAGCCAAACTGCTGCTGCTGATTTCTGAACTTACTGCTTTGTTGACTCAGAGCTTCTCTCTCTGGGAATGACACCTTTGTGTGTGCAGGACCTTGAAGTAGGTAGTGGGTGACAAAGCTGGACCACTTTTTGGCCTGGTGCACAGCTTCTCCTTGGTGCTTCTGTAACCCAGTCCCCAGGACCAGCAAACCTCTCCATCTGTCTTTTTTTGCTGATCTGGTCCAGGCAGAGGACTCACTTTGACTTTTTCTTAGTTTCCCCATTAGGTTTCAGTTTGGTACATTTTTCTAAATCTGTTTGGAGGATAGTAGCTTGGAGCTCAGCTGCCTTGGTTCCTGCTTCTCCACCATTTTGAACCTCCCTCCCTCCTTTTCCTCCCTCTCCTCTCTCTACCACACTTCCTCTCGCTATCTTAATTTCCCTTCCTTCCTCCCTCCACTTGGGTAGCTCTGATATTCCAGTCATAAAATTTTGTTCATCCCTGTCCTCTGCCTTCCAGGAATTGATTTTGAGCTTTGAGTATATAGCATTTATAGTGTACCACCCTACCTTCTGCTTATGGCATAGGCTTAATGAGGATCATAATATATTGTGATACTAGTTTAATGTAAGTAGAAAATTGTATTGCATAGAAAACCAATACAGAGTTGTTTGAGAAAAAATTAAAATTATATTTATGGATTGCTTCTACTATTTATCAGGTCAGTCATCTATTTAAGGCACTTATACATGTGGATGGTGATAAGTCCTATATAAATTCTAAGGATTGCCTAGTTAAATGAAGAATTGTTTGTAGCAGATGATATCTTTTCCAGACATTTTTTCCTATCAACAAAATTGGAAAAGATAAATTGTTTGCATTGCTGGCTTGAAAAATCTAATAAATTATACTTAACCTAATTGATTCTTTAAGTTTTAGATTATGCTGTCTATTATATGCTTAAATTCATGTCTGCAGATATAGCTGACACATTTTACATCTCTGCATGACTTATTTGAAAAATAGGAACACTTACTTAACTGGACTATTATCAAATTGATCAACACAGATTTATGGTCTTGAGTATAGTAGATAGTGGATACTACAGATGGTGATGTCTGTACCGTTTGACATGGGACCACTGAGACTCTAAAATTATTTCATTGGGACTGCTTTGGTTTTGCTGCAGTTTAAGGGCATCCATTCAACCTCAGGTGTGGTGCAGATGGCAAAGCCAAGCTAATGTAGAAAAATGAGAAACAAGTGACTGTTTAATGTACAGGAATGCATGATTTGCATCACAAGTAGATGATGATATTGCATACAGGAAACCTGGCCAGATGGCTGTACATTAAAACACATCACTCCTTGGGAGAATTAAGTACAGGCAATTTGCTCAGATTTTCTGCAGACTTGCTGCTTATCACATTAAGATAGAGAGAATGAGAGATTAAATGCTTTATTTATTGAAAGTGTTTAGGTGAAGTTGGAAGTTATTTAAACATAATCTTCTTTCCATATGTGTTTCAATTGTACCTTTACAAATGAAAGAAGTCTTGGATTTAAAATGAAAGGAAGGAAAGATTAGGGAGAGAGAAAGGAAGATTTTTAGTTGACATAGAAGAAACTGAGAATTTTTCAGCGTTGTATTTTTCTTCAGATGTGTACTGGTGTTTACCTATTAGACAGACGTTTAATATGACTAGCATGGTAAAATACTGTGTTCTTTTGTCTTTTTGCTTAGATGTTAAAAAATCAAAATACCAAAGAAATTAATGTGTTGTTGTATAATATGAAACTAGCCCGTTTTCACCAATGTATCCTTACTTTTGTTTTCTTCAGCTTAAAGAAAGTGGTTATTGTACGGGTCATGAACCAGATTCCCAAGAATTCAGTACCGTGGGAGGATGGGTATCAACTCGAGCATCGGGCATGAAAAAAAACATCTATGGCAATATTGAAGACTTGGTAAATTTTAATTTTTATTACACAAATTTTATTAATATATGACAAATAATCTTGAAAAATAAAACCTTGGAATTCAATAGGGAGAAGGAAACAAGGTAGCCTTTTTGATGTAGCAAGATTGTATATTTGTAAATGGAAGCAACACAGCTTTTGGCTCTGAAACCAGCTTTGTCTTTGGGTTAGATTGCCCTTCTTTCAGGGATAATTATATGGGGTTCATTTGCATTACTAAAAAGAAATTTCCTTAAGAGAATTTTATTTTGTAAATACTTGGTTATTTGAAATAACTTCAAAACTGATTACAAAAGCTCAGTCTCCAAGTCTAAAAATATTTTCTTTCAGTTATTTAGGTAAAGTTTTTTTAAGCATTCCCACTCTTCTAAAATAAGAAAGAAAAGAATTGTTTTCTGATTTTTATGAAATCTTTATGTAAAACTAGTATCTCAGATTGAATTGAACTAATTATCATTGTGATACTATCAACATTATTTGGTCAGTTCCATATTTTTACTTTATTGACTGTTAGCTTTTGAAAGCATTTTTATAGAGCTAAATTTTAACTTCTAAGATTAAGAAGTGTTGTCTTTTGCTTCCATCTGATTTTGCAACCCTTAAATTCCAAAGTTTTTAGCAGTTGATTAATTTCCTATAAGTAGCAAATAGTTTTAATTAGCCTATTGGATTTTATTCCTGCATTTACATTAACCTTAAAACTACATATTTTAAAGAAGTTAACTATGGTAATGCTTTACTAAAGAAATATGTCAAACCCCTCTTTCCCCTCCTTTGGAGTTGAGCCAGACACAGAAAGTTCCATTTTCACAGAAAGGCCAAATTATTTTTGTTGCTGTAGTTAGGCTATTTCTTGATTTAGAATGAAACAAGTTTGAGAGGCTAGTATTTCTAAAGCAGATAATTTGTTTTTATCACTTGATATTTTGAGAGACTTAAGGATTATAAATGGCACCAAACAGTTTAACGTTGTATTAGTGTGCAGCATAGTTACTAAATTTATTAGCTTTTGAAAAATGTGTTTTCTTTGTGTCATTGGCTTCAGAAAGTATTAAACATTAAATATAGATGTTGTATTTTTGTTTCTTTTCTATACTTCAGTTATGGTATCCTTGACTTGGTCTTTCTGATTGCAGTTGAACACAAGAGAGGAAAATAGTTTGTTTTCTTTGTGTTTTAATACATAGCTCCAGAAAATCATTTAATCAAAATGCATGCTTTGGATTCCCCTCTGAAATCTATTCCTTCATTACCAACATACTGGACATCTCCAGCTGCATATAGCATCTCAAATTTAACGTGTCCAAGATAATATATTATCTTCAGACCTTTGAAACTCTTCTTTATTCCTGTTTAAGGTAACATTTTCTAGTCATCCAGGTTTATAACCTCAACTTTATCCTTGATTCTTGCTTCTCCCCTACCCCCTGTAACCAATCGCTTGAAAAGTCTTGAAGATTCTCATGGTGTAATATCTGTTGTATCCGTCCCTGTGATAAGATTTACGGATTTCAGGGAACATAGATAAAACTTCAAAATTTGATCTAACTGCAGCATTAGTCAATAACATACAAACTATGAATGGAACTCTTGTAGCAAAAAAAGGATAAAACATGCATTCACTTTCTGTTTCACTGCCATTCTGGCCTCTTCTTTGACCTAGTTTGGGGAAGTAAGCCTCATACATATGTAGTTGAGTTACATGTAATCAACTTGGTCCAGGCAGCCAAATGATTCTGATTAGCCTGCAAAATGTTAGAGAGCTTTGGGGTTTTGTACCAACGTACTCCAGTAAGGAAGCCCAGTCACCTTTGAATGCCTCTATTAATAAGTCAAATAAGCTTAAACACAGGGATTGGTAAAATTCGGTTGGAATTGGTGCCTGCATTCATGGATATTTGCCAGTCATTCTAGCTTTCTGTATCTGCATATCCTTCTCCTTTAGGTAAAGAGGCTAAATTAGGGGTGGGGAGCCTGTGACCTCAAGACCATACATGGCCTTCTAGGTGTTTGGGTGTGGCCCTGTGACTGAGTCCAAGTTTTGCAGAACAAATCCTTTTATTAAGGGGATTTGTTCTGTGAAGTTTGGATTCAGTCAAAGGGCTGCACTTGCGGACCTAGAGGGCCACATGTGGCCTCAAGACCTCAGGTTCCCCACCCCTGGGCTAAATAAACTCTAGCTAGGCTAGCCACTTATCACTTCTTACCTGAGTGAATGCAGTAGTCTTCTAATAGGTTTTCATCCCTTGCCTTCTGCCTCCAGTCCATCTAAAACATAGCTGACACAATTATTGTTCTAAAGCACAGGCTTGATCATGTCCCTACTACCTGTAGAATAAAATTTAAATTCCTTAGCCTGGCACTTAAAGTCTCCTGCAGTCTGGCTCTAACTTACCATTCCAGACTTACTTAACTCCCTTAGTGCACTCAACATGGTACTAAAGTTGTTCCCCCAACTTTACATTCTGTCTTTTGCTTCCAAACATTTATATAGCTTGGACCTGTGCTCCCCCCCCC
>NW_020954557.1:38352339-38357702 GCF_900497805.2 Vombatus ursinus | reverse complement strand
CTCTCTCTCTCTCTCCCTCTCCCTCTCTCCCTCTCTCTCTCTCCCTCTTTCTCACACTCTCTCTCCCCCCCCCCCCCTTCACCCTACCTCTTAAAATCATTATCTTCCTCCTAGGTTCTATTCAGTTGCCATCTCCTCTTGGAAGCTTTCTGATGATCCTCTTAGTTGTTAGTGTTTCCTCCCTCTCTAAATTAACTCCTTTTTACCTGTTCTGTTCCCATACTCAAATGTTATTTCCTTGGAGTCAGGGCCCATTTTTCATTTTCTCTGTATTTTATCACTTAGTACAGTGCCTTGCTTTGTAATAGGTATTTAATATTTGTTTGAATTAAATCATTGAATACCTGAATTAATTAGTTTGGGAAAAGCTGATAGTTGTTTAGCCATATTTTAACAGGTATGAAGTATTTAATAATATGATGTTCTCTCAGATACATAATAATAGTTGGAAGCTAAGTGGTGCAGTAGATAGAGTGCTGGACCTGGAGTTAGGTAGACTTGAGTTCAGATCTTGTCAGACACTAGCCATGTGACCCTGCGCAGGTTGTTTAACCAAAACTGCCTCAGTTACTTCATCTGTAAAATGGGGATAATAACAGCACCTATTTCCCAGGTTGTTAAGACAAAATGAGATATTTTAAAGCACTCTGCAAATCTTAGAATACTGTATGCTAACTATGTTGATGATGATGATGATCTAATCAGTTCCATTTCAATTCTTCTTCCTTTTAAAAAAAATTTTGAACCTAAAACACCCAAAACCCAGCATTTCTATATGCACACAGGAAGATAAAAAGAGGATGCTATAGGAAACTATTTCTCCATTTAATTTTTTAAAAATATATGGTAAAAATTACACCTTACTTTAAAAACTTTTGCTTTTCTTTGCTTCTTCCTAGACTTCCTTCTGTGCATTTAAAAAATGTTACTGTGCCTCTTTTTCATTCATTGCTTGAGGACCTTCCTCCCCCAAAAAATGGAGAGGGGAAAAAAAAAACAACAAAATTTCTAGTAACAAATGAGTGTGGTCAAGAAAAATTAATCCACAGAGTGAAAATGTCTAAGAATGTATCTTTTTGTATACCTTGTATATGTCATCTCTCCAGCAGAAAAGTCTGTCAAAGAGACTATATGTATTGTGCTTCATTCTAGGCCCTCTAGAGATATGGTGGGTCTTTTCTTTGATGAGAGTTCTTGGGTCTTTTAACATTGGTTTTTTTTTTTTTCTTTCAGTGTTGCAGTCCTTGTATCAATTGTTCTCCTGGTTCTGCTCACTTTGCTCTACCTGAGTTTATGCTTTCCAGAGTTCTCTGAAATCTACCTTATCATTTATGGCACAATAATGTCACATTATAATTATATGACAGTTTATTCAGCTATTCCCTCGTCTGAAAGGCAATCAGAGGCACCCATTTAGAGCATAGTTCTTTTCTTTTTTTTCCCAGCTCTCTGCTGGGCTTTTGGTGGAATGATCAGCCCAGCTATGATCTTGCCCTGAGTCAACCTTCTGGGGTTAGTCTCCCCCTGGATCTTTGAGTTCTCAGTTCTGGATCTTGATATCTAAATTCTAGATTTTCAGGGTTCTTTCTGGCATCTCAGAACTGAACCTAGGCATCTGGGCTGTATCTGTCCTGCATGCTGTGGTTGCTTCCAACTGCTTCTCCCCAGGGTTTCTAAGGTCTCTGCCATGGGGCTTTTTCAGGGGATCTCTCTGGTCTTACTACCTCTGGACATAGAACTTTTACTAGCTCCCTGGCTCATCTCTAATTGCTCCTAGAAGCATCCTGCAGTGACACTGGCTTTACTGGTGGTCTACCTTTCCTATCACCCATGATTTCCTGGCTGCCTCACTGTGAAGTTCTAAGGTGGAAGAAGTCACTGTAGTTTCTCAGAGGCTTTCTTGATCATTATTTGGTCAAATAATGAAAACTTCAAGGTATTGCTGGAGTAGATGCTTGGGAGTTAGCCTTCTCTTCAAGCAGCTTTCTTGGCCAGATAAGCCTGTACTTGTTCTTAAAGGTATGATGCAGCTGCTTTCTGAAATTTTATTCCTTGTAGTCTATCTTCCTTGAGTTTTTCTTAATTGGGAAAAGATAAGTTATTGCCAACAAATAAGTGAAATTATAATGAATATTAAATAATAATAAAATAATAAATATTAAATATAAAACATTAAAAATAAATATATGTATATTTAGGTTCCACTTTAAATCATTACATTTACTATTATATCCCTTCAAACCACCGCTGAAAAGTTAAAAGACGCAGGCATAATTGTGATTGCCCAGATATTGTTGAGTAGCACGGTATAGTTGGCGTTAGAATGAGGAATACTCGGGTTCAAGTTCTGTCTCCCTGGCTCTGTGACTCTTGAGAAGTTCCTTAACTTTTCAGTGCTCTAGGCAGTTCTCGAAGACTACATGTTAGAGAGAAGGTGCTGACTTGTACTGCTAGAGGAAGTTTCCTCATCTGGGAATTCATTGTACCAATAAAATCACTGGTCCAGTTCCTGTCTCTGTCCCAAGTATTGGTGTAAAAGTGTCCTTGTTACACTTGCGTGTTACTTATGAAACATTTTATTTGAACAGAGCAAAAAGACACTTCTATAAGACACCATAGCTAAGTCTGTGTTTCCAATTTGCATAAAAGGAACTAAAATAAGAGATGTTAAAAAAAATTTGAAACAATTTAGAAAAGGCTTGTGAGTCCTTAGGTACGTACCTTTGTTGGTAAAGTACATAAAGCTACATGCAATGATTAAATATGTGGACCTCTTTCAACTGTTTATTGTATCTATCAAGAAAGCCATTCCAAGGATTAATGCTTCATATGTATTTTTTTCCAGCTTTTGCTAAGTTGAGAATTTATTCATGCTGCCTAACTCTTTTAGATTAGTCCTTCTCTTTCTCTCACAGTTTTGAAACATAGTATACATTGCAGAGTTTATTGCTTTCGTCACTAAGCATTCTAACCCGGCCACATTAGCCAGTTCACCCCTCTTCTCCTTTCTTCACTCTCTCCTAGCAGTGAAGGCTGATGGTTAGAATAAGGTCTGGCAATGAATGACATGGGTGATTCTGTTCTACAAAAAGCACATATTATAGCCAATATTTATCATAATATTTTGTAAAAATCGTGTAGATTTTATTGCTATGTGAATTTATATGTAATTTAGAAATAAATGTATAAAAATTGACATTGTGTAATGTACTCAAACAGGTGGTTCATATAAAAATGGTAACACCAAAAGGCGTAATAGAAAAAAGCTGTCAAGTACCTCGCATGTCAGCAGGCCCTGATATCCATCACTTCATTCTGGGATCTGAAGGTAAATATAGAAGTAAACATATTACATAGAGACCTAAGCTAGTGATTGAGTTTTTTTTTAAATCTAGATTTTGAGTTATAATATCAGAGAACTTAGGATAAAAGGCATATTTTATTTAAAGAAAATTAAAAGTTATACAAAAGGTACATATTATAATTTTAATTATATCTTAATTTTGATATGAAGTCTTTGTCTACGAATACATCTTAAGTTTCTTTTAGACATTTCGCTTCATATTTCAAATGACAAAATCATCTTTTTGCTTTTATTTAATCTGCAGTTTTAGAGAAGGATGTATTTTAGACCAAAATTGCTGGTTTATGTGTTTATGAACATTCCTTTTAGTACTTAGACTTAACAAAAGAATTGAGGGGTACCCTACAGATATTACACACAAAAAAAGGAAAACATTCATTTTATGAGAGAGAGTACACATCCTTAAATACTTGTGTATCATTCAGACAAAACATGGTTTTGTGGACAGATCATCATCTGTATTCAAGTATCCTTTCCTTCTCTTGACATTTATTTTTATCGTTTACTATTTTGTTGTGATGCAAATACTATTCTTTACTTAGTGAATTTAATGTTGGCATGAGTTGAACATTGTTCTTTAGCTTATCAGAAAACTTTCAGTTTTCCGAAATAATGTGGAAGTGCATGTGGAAGGTTTCAGCTGCAAGTCAGGTGAAAAGGTTCCATGGTCCTTCGGGTGCAGTGGCAAGGTGGATGGCAATTATTCCTTTCCCACTGATAAAAATCCTTGAAAATAAGAATAATGTAATGAAGGCCCAGAGAGGAGAAAGTATCAAGGATCAGAGGGTAGTCAACAGTGTTAAATACATCAGATTTGGTAATTAAGAGGCTGTTAGTAACTTTAGAGCAGTTTCAATTGAGTGATGAGGTGGGAAACCAGATTTCAGAGATTTGAGGAGAAGAAGTGGAAGAAATGAGTATAGTAGCTTTTTTAAGGAGTTTGACTGAGAAAGGGAGGAAGAGACATAAGACATGGTTTTTTAATGATGGAGGAGACTTTGGGCATATCTTTGAAAGTAGGTAAGGAACTAGTAAATGCGGAGAGTGGTGTGTGTCCGTGTGTCCTTAAGAATGAGTCAATGCAAATCAGCAAACATTATTCACTTTGCAAAGTTGTTTTAATATATATATATATATATATATGTTGTCATATCTGTGCTAACTATTTATTATTATTTTCATTGTTATTATTATCATCACAATAAGGGGGGAGGAGGAAGGGAGAGGGAAAGGATATAGTCTTCGAGAGGTGATGGAATCAAGCACATATCAGCACTTGGGGTTTAGCCCATGCAGAGGAGAAAGATGGTACGTTATAAAGGAGGAATAGCAAGAAGGAAAGTTTGCCTAGAATGTAGAGTTTATGAAGGGAAGTAGTTTGCAATAAGTCTGGGCAGGCAGGCTGGAACCAGATTGGGAAGGACTTTAGATGCCCAACAGTTGTTTATATTTTATTGTAGAAGCAGTAGGGAGCCCCTGGAGCTTTTTGAGCAGGGAGATGAGGTAGTTAGACTTGTGCTTTAGGAATATTATTTTGACTTCAGTAAAGAGTGTTGCTACAGAAAGAAAAGGTTTCTTTTAAAGGTTGGATTACATAATGGGCAAAGTTTTTGTGATTTATTAATTTATAAAAGCCTTTCCTCTAAGGACTGTAATATAAATATTATTTTTGCATCATTTTTATGCAGAGGTTACATTAAAAATGATGCAAATGATAACCCTATTTGCTTTTTTTTTTACTTTTATAGGCACCTTTTCCCCCCTAAGACCCGCACTAGTTCTCATAAATTAGCAAATACTTGAATCCTTGCTGTGTGCTTATTACGGTTATAGTTACTGATTTCAGAGCTAGTTGATCTTTGAAGATGAGCCAGTCATTAGGAGCCTAAATAAACTACTTGATCTCCCTGGGCCTCCATTTCCTCATCTCTGAAATGAGAGAGTTGATCTAGATCAGGGTTTTTAAACCGTGTGTGTGTGTGTGTGTGTGTGTGTGTGT